>NC_051441.1:4355802-4369611 GCF_001649575.2 Kryptolebias marmoratus | reverse complement strand
GGGGGGGGGGGGGGGGGGGGGGGGGGGGGTTTATGGGTGACCCAACCCAGCCTGACTCTTCATTTGGATAAATTATGGATGTGGTCGCCTTGATTTGTCCGCCTGATCAGGTCAGAGTAAGACGCTCACTACAGAGATGATGTCATCGCCCCCACTTCCCCGCCTCATGGAGACAAGTTTACTTCTGGTTTGCTTTTGTGACTCTTAATTTCACTTAAAGAAAAATGTGGTTGTCTGTGTTTGGAAATACCAGAACGTGGCGTTAAAATTTCTTCATAGTTTGCTTCCAAGCAGCTAAACTTTCTTGTAATCTTTAAAGTGGATGCAATGAATGCGATGGGTTTTTTTAGGCTTTCTGAAACCCTTTCGAAGTCTTTCTTTGGACTTTGGCTTCTTTTTCACTCAGTTTCTGTCCAGTTCTCATATATCACCCATTGTGGTGTGTACATAAAGAAAAAGAGAACAAGCTGGGAGTCAAACCTGCAACCTTTTTGAGGCGTGGCAATACTGCTAACCAACGTTACCACCGTGCAGCTCCAAAACACAATTAAACATGAAAGAAGTCCCTAAAGATTAAACTTTAAATTGTGTTTTTGATACGTGTGGATGCATTTCTGGTTCATCCCGTGAGTTTGGGATTCATGGGTCAGAATAACTGGCAACCAAACCAACCGAACAAAAAACCATTTATTTAAAAATAGTAAAAAACTTAATATATATATATATATTTGTTCAAGACCATTTAAAAGGGTAAAACACTTTCGAACGCTGCTGTACAAACACAAACAGTCTGACTAAAAAACCCAAGAATGAGATCATATACGCCACGGGAAATGAAAGTTATTTAAAACGGCGTGCAGTGCTGTGAAATGCTGACGCGGCCAGCCTTGGTGCAGTGTGAAGGCTGGGCCGGTGTCATTTTAATGGATGGAGCGTTTTGTTGTGACGTGATATGATTATGGCGCTTCCTGTTCGTCACATGGCGGCGTATTGTTGTCGCTCGTACAGTGTGGCCGCGGGGCTTTATCTCCTTCTGCTTTTCCTGCTTCAGGCCCCGCGTGGCACGAGTCTGAGAAACATCCAGGGATCTGCTGTCACACGGAGGCCCAAACACAGCCGGGCGAATGTAAACACAGGCATGTGGTGTTTACTACAGACACAGAAAGTTTAAAGTTCCCTTTTCTGCGCCATAGCTGTCCATATGAGGACAGAAACACTCGCATGCAAACTCACGATGAAAGGCTTGTTGTTACTCCGAGTTTGTCCGTGGCTCCGTGAAAGTCATTTGCACGTGATGCGTCTGGTTTTACGGGTTTGTAGCAGTTCTCGCAGTGAAACCCTTTCCCCGGGATGATTAAAGTGTCCGAGCAGAGTCATTAGAGCTTTCTGATCAATAGTCATTAAGGCAGAAAAGGCCGCGGCGACTCTGAGGTTTGGACTTGGAGCTGCGTGACCACATCCATCACACAGAAGCAAAAATCTTTCTCTGCCGTAAAAGCCTGCGGTCCTCAAATCTGGGAGTGACTTTTATTAACTTTGCTGCTTGGAAATCTGTATTTATTGATTTGTGAGCTCAAAAAGTGTCCGAACAGCAGAGAAAAGCCCTGACATCTTGTGGACATCGATGGAAAGACACGTGATTCGATTGTGTTTATTTTCTCAATGGAGACTCTTTTTTTGTGTGTATTTTTGGGGATCCTGTGTGTGTGAGAGAAGGGCTTTTAGCCAAAGTTATCTTGGAAATATGTGTCTTTGAGAAGAAAGAATGTGAGCGACGGACAGAAAGGAAAGCATGAGTGAGGAACAGGTGGTCTAATCTGGCACCACAAACCTCCCCTCCTGTCCGTGATCCTCCAAACTTTAGACTCTGCGGAATTTCTTTCTTCATTGTCCACAGCAGTGAGTGAACTCGCCATTTGTATTTCCACCGAAACTGAAATAAGACCCACATTTTAAGCATAAATGAACTTTTTCTTCACATATAATGAGAGCTGCTGAAGCTTCTCTGACTCAGTCATGAAATTAGCATTGAAAAAAGAGGAAAATTATAATGAAATTAACCACAACATGGTAGAGAAGATGCATTTTTAGGCTGTTTTATTTGTGTGGTGAGGTAAAACAGTCAGATGTTTCCAGAAATATAGGAAACACAGTCTGGGATTGTGTGATTAACTCTGATAAATCTCTGCAGTACGTCAGAGTGTCTGATATAAACGACTCTCAGCTACTACCTCGTCAAATTTTGTCTCAGTATCTGTAAAACTGACCTAGTTACACCCATTGTTGTGTTTGCTAAGGTTGATTAACTGAATTGGTTTGGATTCAAAGGTAAATCAGTTGAAGTTGCACACGCAGTGACTTTTTCCTGAAAAATTCCTTGAAATTCATCCAGTGGTTCATGAGAAAACTCATTAACGGACAAACAGGGTTGACTCCAACAGTTAATGTTACGATTTTAAACAAATCAATCCTTTAGCGCTGTGTTGGGGATCGATTTCAGCTCCTATCGGACCAATATTTAGCTCAATATGTGTGAAATTAAGTTGCAGTCATTGTTGTGAAGGATCATCCTGCAGGCAAAAACTCAGGGCTGTCAAAGTGGGAGTTTTAGGTTTTTCTGCTCCAACACACCTGATTCAAATGGTTTCATCACCTCCTCACCAAATTGTCAAGTTTTCCAGGAGCACGTCCACAAGTCATCGATTTAAAGCAAGAACACGTCTAAAACACGCAGGAGATCAGCCCCACGAGGAACGGAGTTTAACACCTGTGGCGTAACGAATCATCCGAGGCTCGCGGGCAAACAACGATCTGATCGTTCACGCGAGGGGAAACCGGGCCGCCCACCTCCAGGCAGTCTGCACCTCCACCGCGGTGCAGATGAGTCCTCCGCAGGGGTCGAAGGTCATCCCACGCAGCACTTCAACACAGGACGAGCGAGGATGAACAGAAGAAATATCAGAAGCACAAAGCTGCCGTCCAATCAGGAGCCCGTTTAGTCTAATTTACCCAAACGGGTCGTTAAGAACACGCAGGGATCTGTTTGACATGATTGTTCTTACTTCAACCCGTGACACTAAGCGTCCGTCTCCTGAAATAACTTTATTAAACTCCCTGAAATCCAGGTGCTGACCTTAGACATGCCATGCTGTTAGCTGGATAATATTTATGGATATTTTTGTTTGAAGCGTCATATTTTTCTGTCTGTAAAAAGAGCCGGAAAGAATTAACTGACGGCTTATAATAAAAAGCATTTAGTTTGTATTGTATTAATAATAATAACAGGAATGTTCCTTACCTTTTGAAAACACCCACTAGTTTCCTGCAGGCCAGTCTTCCCAAAGACAAATCTTCTCACATATGTAATAGTAAGATTAGATCAAGTTAACCTGACTTGAGCAAATCTAGTGAAGATAACTTTGCAGAATTTTAACACAACATAATTTTCGTTCATCTACAAAACAGACAATTATGAAGTACTTTATTAAGAGCAACAACCAGACAGTTTTCTTTTTTTTCAAGCTTATATTTGCGTGAACAAACTTCTTTATATTCTTCTCACTTCACATCTCGGTCTCACCATAAATCTTGTTTTTTTTAATCAAAGTGACTTTACTTTTTGTTGCATTCCCAACTTTTTTCCTGCACAAACTGAGCCCCCTTCTGGCAGCCAGATGCAACTGTGGCTCTGTTTCTGGTGTTTTCAGGAGGATCGAGGATTACAGGAAATCTGCGCAGCGAGGAGCAGATGGTCCTCTTTTTAACTTAAATCAATCGACGACCTTAAAATGTTTCACTGTCTCACTGATGACCCTAAAAAAAGCAGAAAAGAAAACTTTTAACCACCTTTACCATTCCGACTAATGTCTCTCTTTGAAAACAGCAGAAAAAATTAATAATTTAATGTGGTGTTCACAGATTAATTAGGTTTAAAACCTGCCGGACCCCTCCTCGCTCGTGGACTCACGCTGCAGTTTTAAGGCCATGTCTAGACAAATTTATCTCCGAGCTTTAAGACCGGAGAAATGCTGGGATTAGGATATGATCTTCCTGGGGGAACAAGATTATTCAGTTTACTTTACACGCTCTCCGAGGTGTGGCTTAAAGCTCGTGTCGTACCACAAATGCTCACAGGTCATAGATACGAAGGGTAATGCGTGTAAATCTTCACAATATTTAACTCGTTTTGAGAAAATGGACGGGAATGTGTAATAAAACACATGTAAAATGCTAATTTTTAATTAGTTTAGCTGATGTTTTGAACTTTAATTATGTTTAAATCTTATTTAATTTGTGTAAAATCTTCTTTTTTTTTAAGAGAGCTGCGAGAAATATGGCAATGAAATGGCACCGTTGTAGTGATAATTATGGTTTCTGTCTGGGAGGAAGTTTGAATCAAGCATCAGTTTGGTTGTTTCGTTTGACAGCAAAATGCGTTTTATCCAAACAAAAACGCTTCTTACAGTCAGTCAGTGTCGACTCTGACAAAGTTTTAAGCTGATTTGGAAAGCGTCACATCTCGGCCACACCAAATCTTTGCTCAGCTTCTGTAGAACCAACCGAGCTATAGCCTCGTTTGGGTTGGCTAAGGTTGATTAGCTGTGGCGTCCATCTTTAATTGGATCGACTCCAAATGTGAAAGAGTTCTAGATGTGCAGCCAACGATTTATTTCTGTGAGTTTCATTAAAATCCATATCCATATCTTGAAAATAGACATATTAGATTGACGTCGAGTATGTTGGTGGTAATACTCAGCTACTACCACGTCAAATCTGAGCTCAAACTGGCTGAGATGTACCTAAAGGTTGCTTAGCTGTGGAGGCCATCTTGTGTGTAGATAATGAGTTGTAGATAAGAGTTTTGTTCAAATCTGTCCACTTATTCGTGAGATATTTTTGCTACAGACCTGAAAAAATCATTACAACCTTCAGTGGTGGGAGATGAAAATATCACAGCAGAGAGAAAAAGTACTTTGTGTAATAAGGAAATGCACATCGTTTTTATTACAGTCACTCTGATTTTATCTGAGTCATTCAGGGATGTTCCACCGAGAAGTCTGATGTAAACATTTTCGCTGGTATCAGACAAACAGTTTCCCTGAAGACACATCTCACCCGTCGAGCTGGTTCCCATTGTGTCCCCCGCGGCAGGAAGCGGAGCCGCGAAAGGTAAAGGAGGTTCGCCGCGAAGTGGCGGACAGCAGGAAGGAAACCCACTGAGCTGCTACTGGAACCATGAGGCTCTTGTTTATTTTCCATCCCTGTCCCTCAGCGGCGGTTTAGGGGAAAAGAAGAGGCGGAGCCAGGGGTGTCCACTGAAGAATAAGTCCCTGGCTTTTATAGTAACAAGGGATATTTATAGAAACGGTGGAAACCCCTGGCTGTGATTCACTTGTTACTGTATGCTCTGCTTCTCTGGAGCTTTAGGAACGTCTTCCTTCAGACAATATGGAGACTTTAGGGGGGGCTGAATCAGAGGGGACGGGGGAAACCTCGACAACTGAAGATCTATTACTCCTTTTCTTTGTTCCTTTATCTCAAACGTTCCCACACAGCTGCTTTAATCAGCTCTGTCCATGTTCTGCGCCAGAAAGAAAACAGCATATTTCAGGTACAGGAGTTCATATTTTGGTATGAGATCAGTTTAGACAAAAATGGAGGGCAAAGTGTCCTAGAAGGTAGTAAAAAAAAGACTTTTATGTAGTAAAAATGGGTTGTTTTTGGTTTGCAGCTGTATTTTGGGGTTTCTCCTGCCTGATGATCTATCCAGCTGCTCTAACATGTCCAGATTGTTTAATATTTGAAGATTCGGTGGTTGCAGGGCGGCACAGTGGTGCAGTGGTTAGAGCCATCGCCTCCAGGATCGGGGCTTATCCCGGCGTGGGTTTGCTCTGGTTTCCTCCTGCAGACCAAAGACATGCATGTTGGGTTGATTAACTCTAAACTGTCCCCAGGAGGATGTGAGAGCGTGAATGGTTGTCTCTCTGTGTCCCCGTGATGGACTGACCTGTCCAGGGTGTCCCCCCCTCTGCAGGAGATGGACACTGGCTCCTGGGAAGGAGAAGCGGGTAAAGAAAATGGATGGACGGTTGGTGTTTGCAGGCTTGTTGTAAAGGAGTGGGGCGGGTGCATGCAGAGAGAAGATAGGTCAGTAGGTCAACAGAGAGATGAGCTGTTTTAATGCATCATCTTTCTATATTTTAACAAACTACCTAGAAACAGACATTAAAATAAGCTAAAAATGGTCAAATAATCATGATTAATAATTATCTTGTGCAAAAATAAAAGCTAAATGCAGTTTTGTTGCAAATGAAGCAGCATTTATGTATTTTTTTTGTAATGACACTTTCAAGCAGACTGACTTAGGCAGTTTATTCAAACAGGCGAAGCATAAAAGTATAAAATAACATAATATATGATCATGTTTTAGCTTGGATTAATAGTGTAGCATTTAATTTGATACTAAAGAAATTAATTTAACATTTCGGCATCACATATAATCAGTTGTGACCCTGACTATTACAGGTTTAAGTGCACAAATTATTCTTTAAAGTCAGCATTAGCAGCCTCGACACAAATGATCCTATTTATAGCAAAGTAAATATGGTTTTAGCAATTATTTCTGAGGGTCAGCATTGTGAACTTCTTCTCTAAACAAATCCACTAGATGGAAAAAATCACATCAATGAATGAAAGAATCAGAATAGGTGTAACAAAAGCCTAAAAGTCAGTATTTATCTGAAAAGCAAAGTTGTTTTTTGGGGGGTTCGACTGGTCAGCTGTTTCTTACTCTCATGCCAGTTGTCCGCCCGGACAAAGAAGGGTCTTCTTTCACGCAGGGAGGGGGGGATTTACAGCTCAGGTTGGAATCCATTCAGGGTCGAGTCGTTGGTTTAACCTTCCCACAATCCCCTTTAACGATCTCCGTCAACAGGCAGCTAAAGACGAGCACAGCAGAATTTCTCACATATCTTCACCTCGTTCACGTAATCATCCAAACCGTGTCTCAATCACTCACGTACGGTCGTGAGCTCGTACGGCTTACAGCCTTTCACCAGGTACATTTCACTGAGTGGACTGAGTTAATCGGCTTCCTGTTGCATTTGAGACGAGAGCGGAAACAAGGTTACTCTTTATATTCGATCAGAGAGGCAGAAAGTGATGCCGCAGCTCGGGAGGACCTTCACATTTTGTTCTTTTTGCTCTCAGCTGTAAGAAAAACCTCTCAGGCACCTTCTTGACTCAAGTAGAGAGATAGTATGTCCTTGCTAACGCTGCAGACTCTGTAAATGTCAGGAATTGGTAATTAGGACCCAAGGATGGAGACTGAACTCGAGGACTCGGTGTGTACAGAAACAAAAAGCTGACGTAGCAGCAGGCAACAAGGAAAAAAGGAAAACCACAAGGCGCACAGGAAGATGAAGAGTTTAAATAGGCAGCGAGTGATGAGATAAGACTAATGAATACGAGGAGCAGGTGTGAGATGAGCAGGACTGACTGAGGAAATTCAATGAAACAAGAAAGACAACACAAGGAACATCATGATAAGAACAAACTGAATCAAATATAAAAACAAAAAGAACAAAACAACCGATTCTTACAGTAAAGACTTAGATACGCTCCTCAGACCGCAGGATTTCTGCGTGCAGAGAGGATGAGAGACATTTGCTGAAAGAATGGGTTCAATAACGTGAAGGAAGTGGAGTGAAGCGGAGGAGATGTGAAAGGATGAGAAGCCAGAAGCCCTGGGGAGGAATTACAACCGGAATAAATGGAGTGATCACGATTAGTAGCAGCACGGAAGCTCGGCGAAGTGGCCTGGAATGGTGTGAGGGACGCCCACCCTTCGTTTTCTTTCACCCACGCTTCATTTCTGAAGCCGCAGCGGAACCGCTCAAAGCGGGCCGCAGGTCGGAGGCGGAGGTCCGAGACGGACGGGATGCTTACTGGTTCGCCCTGCGAGGCGCCAGGCTGTGCACGTGGTTACGTAACGAGCGGGAGCGGGCCTCGGGACGCCTCCCCAGCTGGCCCTGGAGGGAAAGGGTCCGGGTGTGTCGCCTCACATCACCATCAGACGATGGAGGTGGGAGCGAGGGCGGCATTCCCAACGCCTGAGGCTGTGTGTCAGGGAGAAAACCCGACCCAGAGACAAAACACAAGAAGGAGGGCGTCCCCAGATCAACAAAATGAGCATTCTAGTCCATCTCCTGCAGAGAGTAACAAAAAATAAAACAATTATAGCCAGGCGTACCTTAAGGGAAGGCGTGACTCCAAAGGTTAATCAGTTACACGAACATCTGTGATGGCTTTCATTAAAACTTGTTTTGTTTAGACATTTTGATCGCAGGTTCGCAGACGTGGACAGAAACATTAACAGCTGCAGGCCGAAAAGAAAAAATCCGCTTTCCCACCTGCTGCCACACAAATATCTCCCCGTCTTCCTAACTGACCATAAACAAACGGCCCTTGTAGCTTCCTTGTAGTCGTATTTACGTGTCGCCTTATCTGATATCTGCGTCCAGTTCAGGAGATCACGAGTTCATCCTTCCACAGGCAGGACAGAGATTTATTTCCCCCTCTGTCTGTTTGAACAGAAAACTAATCGGAGAGGCTGCGGAGTCGGGTCCAAGGCAGGGAGGATATAAAATGTCCCTCGTGCTCCTCGACCAGCCTGAAAAATCAACTCCGTGAGCCGCACCATCTGCTCTCCTCTCCCACTTTGACTTTACGGTGGATTCAAAGATCTTACTTTGGCTCAACTGTATGCGTAACCTTGTAGGAATTTGAGAGAAAGCGCGGTGATTATCCGCATCAAACGGGAGACGAGTCAAGGTCGGACCTCGGGCCTTTGAGTGGTCTCATCTGGGTTTGTGGACTCCAGAGGCTCAGGAGAAACGCTGAGGTTGGCAGCTGCGGCGTACGGCGTGGGAATTCTCCCGTGAGCTCCTTCCTCTCCACGACTCCCAGCTTGTTTCCCCATAAGCAGGCGTTTGAAGTGGCTCTCCGGTACCTCTCAGGGTAATGATACCCACATGGGCCCCCAGCTTCGAGCCACCGCAGCAGCAGATACAGCCAGAACCACGTCTCCTCATTTTATCTCTTTTTTTTTCCTTCCTCCTCTTTCAGTTCAAGTTCACACCCACTTCAAACGAACGCAGCCGTGGAGATTTAATACATCAAGCGCTGTAATGCACATTCTTGGTGGCAGACTGAAGTTCCTGTTCTGCTGATGACTAAGCTTCCTGCGACCGACTATTGATTCACAGACGATATTTATTTGCAGCCGAAGCAGCTAAAAATATGAGCCTCATCACATTTTTCCGAGAACATATAAATAATTCTTTACTCTGTGGGAGTTTTTTGTCTTTTTTTAAACTTCTGGGATCACTTGAGTTGTTCTTTCAGTCATTGTTCAACCCTTTTTTTTTTTGTCCGTGATATCCATCTGTTCATCGTGAATCACAGAGATCTGTGTTATTTTAGTTACGTCTGATACATCCTGTTTCACGTGGGTTCTGTCAGAACAAACCTGATTTATGATCACGAGACGTTCTAGTAATCTGATTGACCTTTAACAGTAAAAAAATATAAAAATAAAGGCCTAACATTGCTGCCCGTAATGTTTAATTTCCCTGGGATCAGCTGAGAAATGACAGAGTTGCGGTCGATTCAATCAGACCTTAAAAAAACAAAACGTTCTGATGGATCCGTTAGCGCTCAGATTATGTGTTGAGAACGACTCTCAGCTACTAGATTTTATCTCAATATCTGAGAAACTAACTCAGTTAAAGCCATTTTTGTGTCGTTTAAGGTCAGTTTTCCGTCTCAAATAGAGTTGATTTTAAACGTTAATCAGGTTTGTTTTTGTTTGTTTCATGAAGTGGTTCTTGAGATATTTTGTTAACAGACAGACGAAGATACAGACATTTGCTGGACGTCGATGTCTTTAACTGAATACGGCAAAATATATTAAATTTTAGACTTCTTTTAGTCACATTTGTTTGGTTTTGTGAGGAAGATTTTCAGCGTCTTCATGTATAAATGATGGGATAAGTAAAAATCTAATTTTTTAATGTTCCCAGCACAAACTGACAGAGTTATATGTTATATGAGTTATATATAATCTGAAACTCTGGCAGGAAGCGTAGTGGGCGATATGCATTCCTTTAAGAAATAAATGCTTGGTTTAAATTAATTTTAAACCCAAAATTAAGCCATTCTGAGGGGTCATAGTGTTGGTTTTAATGGTGATAATCACCGACAAAATGGGTAAGATTTTATTATATCTCTCCTTTTTTCCTCCATTGTACTGTCTTGGATGATTTGGGGCAGATAAAGCAACTTGTTTCCCGCGGGGTGTGCCTTCATGGCACCGGTTTTTGCGCAGCCAGAGGGAGCCCGCACGCTGCGGGTTTTCTGGGCGGAGCGCGCACATTTATCCAACTACTCCCCCACCACCACCAGCCCCCACCCTCCCTTCGGCCCTTTTCTGCATCAAGGTGCTTCAAGAAGACTTCATTTCCGGGAAGGAACGGCTGTAAAAGCATCTCTGCGCGCGCCTCAACCTGTCAAACATGCCTTTTTTTCAAAATAAAACTCCGCGTTCGCCTCGTTTTCCACTAACTCCTTCAAGCTGATAAAATTCACGCTTATAAAACGTAAACACCAACCCTAACGTTAGCCCTCAGTTTCCAGACAGGGTTGGGCTTTTAATTGGAAAGCCTCCGTTCCTCCTGAGCTTTATTTTGAAGGCCGACTGCCTCCTCCTTCCTGCGTCCTGAGCGTTTTGACGCAGCTGCGGTGAGTTTTTTTTTCCCAGCAGAGGGATTTGGAAATGCTCAACTGATGCAGTCCGGCGGAAGAAGAGGAGGAGGAGGAGGAGGCAGGAGGGGGGAAATAGCAGTGGACGTCCCGAAACAACGGGAACAGAGTTGGGAATTATTGTTTTATTTATTTTTTCTTTCTTTGGAGGAAGGAAGCTGGAAAAGTGCTGATATAAGTTAAGAGTCGGACCGGAGCTTCGTCCCTTCCTCTTCAGGTCTGCAGCACCGAACCCGCGCCTCCTTCTCCTTCTTCTTCTTCTGCTTGTTCCAGTCAAACCCTTTCTGCTCTCCAATGAATGGAGTTGCTTTCTGCCTTGTTGGAATACCCCCCTTCTCGGAGAACCACGTAAGTACCCGGTTCTGGTCCAGCTCGTTTTAACGCGTTCGGAGACGCAGAGAAGCGCGGCGACGTGCTGCTGGTCAGAGAGCGTGATTTCCTAAGAGGCTTAACTAAACTCTAGTTTACTCAGCGACTGTGTACACACACACACACTCAGCGACATACTGTACTGAAACCAGGTGTTGGAGTAACTTTTTTCAGCTGATTTTTTTGCTTCCGACGCGTCAGAAAACGGATCCAGAAGCATTTTACGCCCCGGTTGGGTCAATCTGGAGACGGATAGGACGTCCCAAACAGGGATGCTGCTCGAGTTTGATCATGTTCTGTTTAAATGTGGCCTATCAGGGTTTTTTTTTTTGTTCATGTGAACATCATAGGGTGACATATTTAGGACAGAGATTCCCAAATATTCAAGTGTGCGTCGTGAAACACCAAATATGGGGACTTAAAAGACACAAAAGGTGATTCCTGATAGCATATTTCAGTGTCAAGTGCCAAAAGAATCTTAAAAAACGTGTTTGAGTTTGTTTGGGCTGCCATTAATTATCAACCTTTGTACATTACGACCAGCCATAGCTAAGGTTGAAGGGTCGGAAGATGAGAAGTTTGGGAAATTTTGGTTTAATCCCGTTTTAATTTAGTTAACAAAGGCATGAGAGGAAACTGTAAATGATGAAAAGGTTGGAAATGTTTCACATAAAGTCAGCGAACATAACAAACTCTACGGACATGGATTTATTACACTTATAATTTTGGAAGAGTACATAAATTTGATTTATTTAAAGGCTAAAGATGCTTATTTTTTGTCCTCTAAACCAAAGCTTTTTAGCTTCCAACCAACAAAATATTCATCCTGATAGCTTTGTTGCTGGTTATAACATATAATCAGTGCTAATAACACTTAAACAAAAATAATTATTATTAATTAGAAGTCTAATATTTGTTGAAGGACTGCCTTTCATGTCAGAGTTTTAAACTAACGTTAGAAAAGGTGCAGAGTCGGCCGGTTCCACATCATATTTGAGCTCAGTGTAAGTTTGACTGAGTTTTAGCCATCCTTGTGTTTTCTAAGGTCTGTTGGCTGCGGCGGCCATCTTGATTTAGGATGGCTCTAAAAGTTAAATTAGTTGTAGGTGTTCGTCTGGTGATTACTGTGTGCCACTTTAATTGAAATTAGTCTAGTGGTTTGTGAGGTGTTTTGGTCAAATCGCAGCAACACACTCACACACACACACGGGTAAAAACATCTTTTATTACCGTCTGGCTTCGCCTTTTGTTGGCAGGCGATAACGACAACACCTCAGCACTGTTTTTATTCATCTATAACTACTATTTTTATTCTTTTCTAACAATTATGGTGAAAATATGGCCCAAAACGATCATTTTTAAATGTGCATTTCTATCTGGAGCCCCAAACTTGGTGTTTCCTGGCCCACATTGGGGTCCCGACCCTGACTTTGGGAACCGCTGCGCTAAGTTGCATCTGAACTGCACTAAGCAGAGCGAAACGTGAGCTAAAACTTTGGCTTGTTTCCCTGGAAAGCCAGCATTCGAGCCGGTGGCTCCTGACAGGACTCGGGGAATGTTTCTGAAGCAGTTTATGGGTCCTAATGAAGCCAGGAGGGGAGAGATGTCCGTCCTTCCTGGAGGAGCCACATGTTTCGCTCGCCGGCTCTGGTTTTGTTTAAACGCGAAGCGAACGCGTGAGGCAGCTGCAGAGATAGCTGACATTTCCTTTTGTCCTCTGCTGTGTGTTTGCCAGGGTAAAGAGGTCATGTTTATCGCTCTGTGTGTGTGTGTGTGTGTGTGTGTGTGTGTTCGGTCTTGCTGTAATTAGGAAACTGTCTGTTTTGGCTCTCCTTCTTCAAACACTTTCTCTTTATGTGTCGCTGCAGAGTTCATCCCCTCCAGCGAAGAACAGTGTTTCCTCCTTTGTGGTTGCATTTTAAATGAACCTCCGGTTGCTTTTTTTTTTTTGTTGTGATCCGAGCTGAGAATGTTCCTTCAGAAGCACCGGGTTCGCTTTCATCTGGTCGACTTTACTCGCTGTGAAGACAAAATGGTTAAATCAAAGGCAGCCTCGTGTACCTGCAAAGCCGAGAATGTTTGTTTGTCTGAACAGATAGCAAAATATCTCACGAACCACGGGTCCGATTTTGTTAAAACTCAGAAAGTAATCATTAGTTTGACATCGACAACTAAGCGGCTTTAAAAATCCCCAAAACAAATCCTCAGCTAAACAGATATTGAGCTAAAATTTGGTGAGGAAGTAGCTGAAAGTCATCCCTAAAGATCTACTCCGTGCACCAACTGATCGCGCCAAATCTGCTTTTAAAACTCTGGCATTAATTGTCTGATTTGTTAGCAGAACATCTTTAATTAATTAACAGGGACTCCCTCAGTTTTCCTCTTTCTCAGCCGTCAGATGTCACGTCTCGATCTCTGATCTGTCTGCTTGTTCCTTATAAAAAAAAAAAAGAATCAGCCGCTCTTTTCCTAGATTTATGTCGAGAAGAATGTGATTTAAATCTTTCAGCTGAAGTGAGATGCAGTTACAATCCCATTAAATATTTAATTTGTCCAAACGAGGCGCAGCGTGAGTCGGGCTTTGGGCGTGGGCTCTGCTGGGGGGGGGGGGGGGGGGGG
>NC_051441.1:4284406-4355731 GCF_001649575.2 Kryptolebias marmoratus | reverse complement strand
GAGAGCGGTTCTGATGGGATCCAGTGGGATTCGTATAATGTTGTTACGGGCCGTGCTCTAATGCAGCAGTGAGAGCTTTATGGGTGAGATCAATAGAGGCCGAGGGCAGGGAGAGCGGCTCTCCCGGTGTGATGCTTTCAGTACATCAGTGACGGGAAACATGAGAGTGTTCTGGTGGAAATCTCGTGCCGAGCCGGTCGATGTTAAAGCCCCTTGTTTAGTCCCCGAGGCGCATGGCTCACTTGCCCCGGTCATTTTCAGACACTGGAAGCATCATCCTGCTGCTACATGTTGTCCTCAAAACCCCAAAACCCGACACAGAGGCTTCGGTTGATCAGAGACGTCCTCCTGATCCGGCTGATCGCGGGACGGCCGCCTCAGAAAGGCTGCAGACCCCAAAACCGCAGACTAACCGTCGAGCAGGTCCAGGATCAGCTCCCGATCGGGGCTAACTTTAAACGAAAGCAGCTGTAAGATGCTGCAGAGGAAAGCATTTTAGTGATCACTACCAGATGTTTTTTTTTTACCACATATTAGCCACGTTCTGCAACGCTCCAGGTACTACAAAGCTGAGTGTTTACAGTCAGTGATTTAAGCAACCGTTGCTGTTTTTCCTTCCTTCTCGTACAGTAGGTCCAGTGTTCGGCACCTGACAGGTGGTTTCTAACGTTACAGACCTCAGCGCGGGGGGGGTGGACGCGTGGCAATTTACAGAGCAAATATTTTTTTAATTAGGGAAATCTTAGTTTCACCTTAAAGAGTAAGAAAAAGCTAACTTATCGGTTTCAACAGGGACCATTCTGAGGGAAAAAGGGTCTGTTTAATGTTGTTTAAGCCTTAAACAAAGGCTTTTTGTTGCTGTGAGAGCTTTTTTTATTAATAGTCTTTACAGAAAACAGCTGATCCGTATAAATAAGTTTCATCTCAGATGGGTGTTTCCAACACTTTACTCAGCGAACAGATCAGCATCTGAGGTCATTTCCACATAAAGAAGATAATGGAATTACTTCCCTTTTCCGTTCAGATTTTAAAGATTCAAACCACAAAAAAAAAGAGGAAGGAAAAGATCTGAAACTGAAAACCTTGCTGTAATGCGTTAAAAGGTTTCTGCAGTTTCTTGTGAGGCCGCTCATCCTTGTTTGGGGAATCAATTAATGTTATTTATTTATTTTTGCAGATTGAGTTTGGCGTGAATCACCAGCTGTTTCCCAGTTATCATATTAGATTATTATCGTCCCAGAGATGAAACTAAGTCCTCAGAAAGAGCAGATCTTTTTGTTTTGTTTTTATTTTTATATTTATTTCTACTTCTACTGAAATGCAACCTCAGGCAGCTTGTTTGGGGAAAACAGCTGACTTTATTTACTTTAAACAAGCCAATAGATTGGCTTTTTTGACTTGTCAAAACATTGGTTAAGACTTTTGTCTCTAGTAAAGTAACAACTAAACAGGTTGCGATTGCAGGAAAGTTGTTGGTGATTTGAAACTGTGAGATTTAAGGTAAATTATCTGTTGCCGTTTCACTGATTTCTCAGCATTTGCGACCGAGCGACTGCATTTTGCACTGCTACGACTTATAAATCTGTATTTTAGGTCATGCAGATTGAACCACATTGATTTAGTTGACTTTTAAAATGAAAAAGGCTGATTTGGACTCTGTTTTAGACCTGGATATTAGGAGAACTCCCACAAAGGTGTCAAAATGCAGCTCTTGGGATAGGTTTGCAACATTCAGTCGCAATCATTTTTTTGAACGTCAAACATCAAGAGACAAAACTGATCCGCTGCAACCCCGCCAACATTTTCAGACATTTATGAGAATCCCTTAAGAGTCCCTCGTTCGCAAACAAGTCGCCAACGATCGCAGCCCGAGATACTACCTTAAATGGAAACATAGTTTTGATGCCTGCTTTCAATTATTTACCAAAGGCTCAAAGCAAAAACTGCAGGCTTAAAAATATCTTTAACTATGTTGCTGTTCTTTTTATTACCACCTATATGGGAGTTTGATTGTGTTTTACTGTATAACTGAGAAGAATGTGCCTTTTTGCACTAATAATGTAGTGACTGCAAAGTTAGATGTTCAGTTATGCAACAAGACAAATGCAGAGACGAAAAGCCATTAAAACTCTCCCACGTCAGTGTATATATGTAAGGTGATCGTCATCCAAAAACATGACTGGTATGTGGACTCAGATTGTGTTTCAGAGCATGCAGGGGATGAGAGAACAGCATGTGTTACAGAACGACTCGCCTCGGTCCGTTAACACCATCCCAGCCACGCGGGAGCGCCGCTCACAGTCACGGAGCCAGAGGGAGCGCGAGCCGATAAAACACGAGCAAACACAGACGTACAGAAATACTGATGTCGCATCGGACGGGTCGGAGGTGCACGGACTCGCCGAGGCACGCAGATGTTTTCTGGCTGAAATCCGGCTCCGTGGAGAGGCGCGCTGGTTGGCCTTCCCCTCGTGTGTTTACAGGAGGGAGTCCTTGATGCTGTGCAAACACGGGGCGGCCGGCGTTTAGGTGGGCGAAGGACATCAGTCGTTACTGACCTTGTTTATTGTGGGAAACGGGGAGCAGCTGCTGGAGCGCAGTTCTGCAGGCGGCCATGTTTCTGTTGCTAATGGCTCTTTATTGATCCGCCTTTAGTCACTTGGTTTACTCTGACAGAGCAGTTTTATCAGCGATGAAGTCAACTTTGCTCTTAGGTATTAATATATATGCATCTGTGGGACAATTACAAGTTAAAACATTGTGTAAAATGTAAATAAATACAGAATGCAATGATCTCATCTCTGAACATAGTTAACACCAAACGTTTAAACTCTGAAATTGTGACATTTTTGTTATTTTAAAGCATCAACACGTTTTTAAAAAGTTGGGACAGGGGCAACAAAAGGATGTAAAAGTAGAGGTAACAGGTCAGGAAGAGGACTGGGGATAAAAAAGGCATTTTAGAAGTAAAGATGGGCAGAGGTTCACCAGTTAGAAAAAAAAACGCATCTAATAATAGTAGAACAGTTTCAGAATTATGTTTCTTAACAGAAATTTGGGAAGACTTGAATATCCCATCATCTACAGGTCATAATATCAACAGAATCTGGAGAAATCTCTGAGGTCAAAGGTCAAGGCTGGATGTTTGTGATCTTCTGGTTCTGGTTCTGCTCAGGAACACTGTCTGTAAACACAGCTCACCGTGCCATCCACAGATGCTGCTTAAAGCTCTATCAGGCAAAGAAGAAGCCAGATGTGAACAGATGTGTCTCCTCTGGACCAAAGAGGAGAACTGTTCTGAGGTCAGCCTGCCTCTCTGATGGTATGGGGGTGCATTAGTCCAGGTTTTAGAGCAACATCTGCTCCCATCCAGGACTGTTGAACAGACAGAATGGGACAACCTCAGGTCCAGATGTTCACAGACTGATGGGAGAAGAAGAGGAGATGCTCCGCAGAGGGAAACATGGTCCTGTCCTAACTTTTAAGACATGTTTTTATCATAAAATAATACATTTTTTCAACCATTGGTACGATTACTATGTTCCACTGGGAATAAAATATGAGTTTATGAGATTTGCAAATCATTACATTCTGTTTTAATTTACATTTCACACAACATCCTAAGTTTTTCAGATTTTGTGTTGCATTATTATTGTTGTTGTTGCTTTGTTTTCGTCCTTGCTTGTGTCCCAGCTGAAGGTTTTCATGTGGGGTCTGGCTGGCAGGAGCTGGAGGGTTTTTTAGCGAAACAAAAGCCTCTGTCAGAAACACATTAGGGCTAAATTAGATTCAGCCTGTTGATGGTCTAACTTGCATCAGTGCCTCTTTGTGTCTTTTTGTTTTTTTCCCCCCGCGGAGACGCCGTGTGAGTCTCAGTGTTTCGATTTTTGTTGTGGAAAATATGAGGCTTATGTACAGTATGCGACGCCTTTCATATACATGTGGGAGGAGCGGCGTGCAAGTCGGGTCTTGTTCAGAAATGCAGACTTGATCTTATCTGTATCTGTTTTTGGGTGATCGGCCTGAAGGCAGCTGCACAGCTGGAATCGGGGTCAAGGTTCAGGGGTTAAGACCCCGCCCTCCCCTGCTTGTCGCACACTTGGCCTCCAGTGAAGCGGCTAAGGAGGCAGGAGGGGATGCCTGTCGCTGTGGGTGGCAGAGGTCACGGAGGTTAAACGGGGGCCGGCGTTCGCCTGATTTGCATTCAGATGATCTGATCCCGCAACTTGTTTTGTCTCCCTCATGTCCTGATATTGATTTCTCGTCCTCAAATTGGTGTGACAACAAAACAGAACCTCTTTGCGTCTCGTGATCGACAGCTAGGCTTTTCTCTCCGTCTGCGGGTCGGCAAAATATCGCAGGAAGTCATGAATTTTAATGAAACTCAAACATTAATCACTGGATGTACATCTACAGCAGATTACCTTTTGAAGTCAACGCAATTCAGGTTGTCTCTCACAGCCTGCTGACTTTAACAAAACACAAAAAAAGGCTAAAACTCCATCAGTTTTGCAGATATTTGGTGCAGATCTGATTATGATATCCGGTAACAGTAATAGGTTTGACTAAAAACTGATTTCTCAGGATGAGATGATCGTAGTTTAAAGCTCTTGCATGAAAGGCAGCGGGCAACATGCATTCCTTCAAGTAATGTTCTGCCTTTTAATTACAGCAATATGCAGAACGCGAACAGTGAGGAAATGTTTGCAGAAAATTGCTGTCTGTGTTGTCGTCCCCGTCTTATCGGCGGCGCAGATCTCATATTTTTAATGAACAGCTGGGATCGCGCTGGAATGCGAGAGCGACCGGGGAGGAGGGGTGAAGAGGAAAAGAAGATTAAAAATAAATAAATAAGCGAGGAGAATTCCAGTGAGTCATGAGGGGAGAATGATGCCGCGGAGAAGCAATAAAAATCGAACACGAGCGAGAGGAAAGCATGTTCTCACTTTATAACCGCCGATAAAACGGTTTTAGTTTCAATTTGGGCTCATGTAGTGGGGTTTTATCTGGCTGGGAGTCAAACAAAACTCCGTAATTATGTTTTTTTTTTGTCCCATATGAGCCTAACAGTAGGCGGTTTTAATCGAGGAGCAACATTTTCTCTCTGTGAATGAATCCAACCGAGTGCTGATTTAGTTTTGCACTTTAGCTGAAGGGAGATCCCATCTACTCGTCCCGACTCGCTTCAGGCAGAATCAGCTGATTTTACTGCAGAGACACAAGAACGGAGCTCACAGCTTTCCTGCATGTGTTGTTGCTGGAAAAAGAAAAGGAGCCTTGTTTAAATCCGGACTGACAGACACACACGAGACATGTTTTACATTTTGCCATCGTTGTCTACAGAATTTAATAGCGCCTGACAAGGAGCCATGTTTGCTCGTATAGGATGAGGTTTTTAGGCACTGAAGCGTTGTTTGCGATAAAGACAGAGATCGCTGATTGCTCCGTTTGCGTCCACGAAAAGCCGCTCTTTCAGTTTCAAACGCTGGTGGCTCAAATGTTCCCATGATCTCGACCAAAACGCACATTTTTAATGCTTCTTTAAACAGCTGGAGGCCCGGAAGAATTGCTCTTTTAACAGAAAATCATCTGGAGAAATGACGGAGTCAGAGCCGTTTTGATCAATCTTACAAGACGTCACGATCAGAGCGTGTGATGCGAACGACTCTCAGTCGTTATTGAGCTGTCGACGTCCACCCAATGATTGGTTTCTAATGAGTTTCATTAAAATCTGTCCAGTTCTTGAAATATGTTGCTAACAGACAGACAGAGTTGACTGCAAACAGTTAGGGATCAGTCTCAGCTACTACCACACTGAACTATATCAGCTGTGAGTAGTTAGTCGGTCCAGTTGTTGGTGAGATATTCTGCTAACAGACACGGGAACACAGTAAATACGTTTAATGATGTTTGCTAGGAGATCATCATCCAGCTGCATTTAAAACGAACCCATCACTCTGAGAAATGCTCGAAGCCTTTGCTTGTCTCCGTTTGTTTTCTGTGCGTAAGTTTTCTTCCAGGAAGGACGCACTTATGTTTGTTTTTACTGTAAACGGCAACGAGCCGGCATCCGTCCATCGGAGCCGAACCGTGAATAACGGGACAAAGTTCCTCTGACCTCCGCCTCCGCTGTCACAACAACAGCAGCGCCGGGGAGCTCGCCGTCGGCTCCCGGGGACAGCCCGCCGGCGTGTAAAATGAGCGGCTCCCGAGGGATGCAGGAGGCTGGTTTTTTGTGACGTGACGGCGATTATCGGGAGGCTAATGAGGAGATAGCAGGCTGTGGTTTTCCTGATGTCGGCTGGTTGGGAACAACAGCATCTGTTTACATGTTTGCTGCGATTTTCTCCAAGGATAACGCTGGTCATGACTCCTTTTATTTACTTATTTTTTTATATATGTACTGACGTTTTAGTTTGACATCCTGAGCTGCTCTTAATGAAGCTGGTCGACTCGCCAATTAGCAGCTTATCTGTTTGTTTGCAGCTCTTCTTGGGACAGTTTTTATCATTTGCTGCTTCGTTGTGTTTGCTCACTTTACCCCCCATTGAATAAACTTGTCTGTTGAAGCTACTTGCTGCAGGTTCAGTGAGCCACAGGTTTCTTTTTGCTTTGCGAACTAAGAGTTAAGAGTTCAGGCCCAACTCTTAACTCTTAGTAGCTCTTAGTACCGTTTACTTTATGACAAACTTTGCATTTTTGTGCTGCCTGACTTTAAGCAACGTCTTTCTGCTCCGATCCTCCCCACGTTGCCTTCTTTGGTCATCTGTTTCAGGACGCTGCTTTCGTTTTTTTTTTTGTTGTTTTTTTTCTCGCAGTTTTGTCTGAACGTCGCGTCCGAGCACCCTGCAGCCACTTCTCTTTGTTCTATATCTGTCATCCCTGAAGCACCGGGTGTTTTTACGAGCCGTAAAAAGGTTCTTTTCGGTACGATTCCCGCACCTCCTTTCTCTTCACGCCCTCGGTTTACAAAAATAAAACCTAAAAGTACAGCATGTTTCTGTTACTTCTGCTCTAAGTGGTGCCAGCGTGTCTCTGATCCGAATAACAGAGTGAAACCATATGTGAGCGTGGGCCTCTCGTGTCGCAGTCCTTCTGCTGTCCGCCCACTGGGCAGGAGAAACTCGCAGACCCAGCTTCCCCTCGAGGACCCAACGTGACCTTTTTATTTCAGGGTGAAGCCGGTCGTGTAACCGCAGGGGTCCGTTTCTGTCCGCGGGGTGAACAAACTCGAGCGACAGAGGCGGCATCAGCAGCAGCTCAGCGTACGGATCTTATCGTTTCATTAAACACAAAAGAGGAGGAGGGGGCGGCGGCGCAGCTGGGATCAGCTGGAAAACTTCGAGGACGCCAGCATCCCCGTCCTCTGAGACGTCTCTTCAGCTGGGTCTGCAGCGTGTCAGCAGATAAAATCCTCCTGTGTTCAAAACAAGACCCAAGATCTGCTTTTCCTCCTAAATTAACCGGACTGGAAAATCATGAGTTATCCGAGCAGCACTTTCAGAAACCTCAGAGTTTAGGGAAAGACCGTGGATCTGAGGTGCAAAAAAAACACAAAATTAACTACAAAATTTCAGAAAACTCCATTTCAGAGGATACAGAAAATAGTTAAGAAGGTTAGAAAGCAATAAAATTCAAGAAAACAATGTTTCTGTGGGTTTTTTTGTCTTTATTACCCGTTGATGCAAGCTGAAGGTGGACGTTTCTGTCCGTCTCTGTGCGTCTGTTAGCAAAATATCTCATGGACCACAGGACAAGTTTCAATGACACTCTCACTGGATGCACATCTGCAGCTGACTCTCTTTCTGAGTCAGTCCAATTCAAGATGGACGCCTCAGCTAATCAACAATAACCAACACAGGAATGGCTGCAACTCAGTCAGTTTTGCAGATATCTAGCTAAAAATTTGCATCAACATAAGATGATCTTAGTCTAAAACTCTGACTTGAAAGGTGGCGGGCGATATGCATTCCTTTTGTTTTACCCTCAAGGCAACCATAGAAGAACCTCCACGTACACAAAAAGTATTTTCAGATCTCTAAAGACACCTCTGTCCCAAAGATCAGAGTATTTTTGATTAAATTAAAGTCCCCCCGCCCGTCTCGTGCTCCAGCAGCTCCCTAGATGGTCATTCTGCGCTCAGACTCCGGACTGAGCAGACCCGGGCCAGCGGAGTGAAGGAGGACTTCCTCTGTGTGAGGCGAGCGGTGGTGCATGGCAGGAATGCAAAAACCAGATGACCTCAAATGGAAACTCCAGGGCTGATGGAGGCGGCGACCGGGCCATCTCGTTTGCTCTAATAAACACTCAGATTCTCCTCTGCCGGCTCGTTTTTCTCCTTTTCTCCCCCCTCTGTCTTGTTCCTGAACTGCTCGGGTTCTCCCAGTTTCCCCGATCCTGGCCCGGCGCCGCCACCGCCGCGCCCCAGATGCTGTGCTGCTGTCTGGCGTTCAGATCTGAGGCGCGGGCCGGGGTCCAGCTCCGGCTGAAAAGGAGCGACGACGTCATCCCCCGGGGTCCGGAGGTTATAATTTTCACGTTAATTACACAGAAGCAGAGATGAGCTAAATATAAACACATGGGCCTGAGCGGCGGGGGGCGGTGGGGGGTAAAAGGGGCTCGGAAGGCCTGTTCTCCTCAGGCGAAGGGGGCGGAGACAGCGGCTGTGGTTTTCTGCTGCCGATGCCTGCTTCTGAAAGGAAACTCTGCAAAGAAAAATACGGGGGGAGACGAGGACGAGGGTGGGGGCTCCTATTACAGTGGAGCTCAGACGTGACGCTCTGATTGCTCCCAGAGGTTGTGGTCAGGAGGAGGGGGCGCAGAGAGCGGCGTTAACTCCTTATCGGATGGCGTCATGAGTCCTGATGTTCGGCCGATTTTGAGCTCATGTAGTCGCCGAACAGGAAGTTTTCGCTCGCAGAACGTTTTGAATTCTGCGCAGCTCTGATGACTTTCAGGGGAGAGTCACCTGTGAGGGTGACTCCATCGCCTACTCAATGACGAGCCGAAGGTGTGAGCTCGACCGTCTGGAAGCGTGCGGTCAGAAAGTTTACCTAAAAAGGCGTTTTACTCTCTGATGCCTCCGTAAAAGCTCCCTCTGCTGCAGTTTGAGCTTCACGTTTACGTTTTTTTCTGCAGTTTATCTCGATGCAGAAGCAAACCTGTCAACATTCAGCCGAAGATGAAGCTTCGTATTTGGTTTTCGCTCCCGAAGACGAAGAATGTGCTCGACTGGAAGAGCCACTCCCTGCTAATTAGGTTAAAGCGAAGCACCGTCTCTCCACTTAGTGGCATGGAGGACATGATGTGTGTCACTGCGGGCCATTTGTTATATTCAGCTCTGAACACGGGAGCTTTCTTATGATCGTTTCAAACTCACGTCGAAGCTGAATGTTGAGCTGAAGTAACTTTTAGACAATCTTATCCTACTTTTAGCTTTTAGCTAACCTTTTGATACTTTTAGCTTCTATCTAGCTTTTCTTTTTGCCAGTTTTAGCTTGTAGCCAATCTTTTGCGACTTTTAACTTTTAGCCAGCATTTTCCTACATTTGGCTTGTAGCTAACCTATTGCTTATTTTTAGTTTCTATGTAGCTTTTTGCTAGTTTTAGCTTTTAGCTGAGCTTTTGAAACTTTTTGCTTTTAGCCGTCCTTTGAATACTTTTAGCTTCTGGTTAGCCTTTTGCTACTTTTAGCTCTTATCCAGCCTTTTCCTACTTTTAGCTAACCTTTTGTGACTTTCAACTTTTAGCTAATCTTTTCATATTTTTTGCTTTTAGCTAGGTTTTTGACACTTTTTTTAGCTTTTAGTTACCCTTTTGCTTCTTTTATCTTCTATCTAGCTTTTTGATAGTTTTAGCTTTAAGCTAACCTTTTGCTAGTTTTAGCTTTTACCCAGCCTTTTTTTACTTCTAGTCTTTTAGCTAGCCTTTTCAGCTTGTAGCCAATCTTTTTGCAACTTTTTGCTTTTAGCCAACATTTCCCTAGTTTTAGCTTTTAGCTTATATTTATCTCCTGACTAGTTTTTGTTCCTTTTAGCGTTCAGCCAACCTTTTGCTCATTTTAGCTTATATATTCTTATATATTCTTATTTTTAAGATAAAATGATTGATTTTGGTCTTTTCTTTGTAAACTAAATAAAGTTTGGTTAATTGTTTCACATTAAGACTATAACAGACGTATAAATCCATCATAATTAATTTTACTCATAACAGACTTTTGTTACATTTCGTTCAGTATTTGCAGGTTAAAGTACTTTTGATTTATTCTGGTCAATATTTTGCTGGTTTCTTTGACTTTCTTGATTCTTTTCGTGCTCATTAATTAAAGTTGCTGTTGGCAAATGTTTGATTATGGAAATGTAGCTGATCGGGAAAAACAGATTTTGTCCTTTTTTATCTGAAGAAATGTCATTTATTAATAATAAATTAAACTGTTTACAGCTTGATTAATAAAATGAGAGTAGTCTTATTGTTAAAAGTTACCCTGAAAATAATAAAACTACAGGTTTTTGCTCAGTTTTTGCTCAGTTTTCTGAACGATCGGCAGCTTAAATGATTGATAGTTTAGTGATTTTTCTGCGAGATAAGAACAGGTTTTTACCGTCAGCTCCATGTAGTTTTGTTGTAGATCAGAAGAGACGATGTAAGGATTGAGAAACGTGTTTTTAGAGCTCCTGGTTAAGGTTTCAGGCCGCACCTGGTGAAGAATGCATGCGTAATGTGTTGGCTTCCTGCGATGAGCTCCGGGTCAGGTGGGCCGCCTGTTCTGCGGTCAGCCGGACGGGGTGGGGGTGGGGGGGGTTGGAGACCACCCAGCCTCCCTCAGCTGCGTCCTGGCGGGACACCAGACCCCCAAACATTTCTCCTCCACCTGCTGTGACCCTCCAGAAGCCACAACAGGTGTAACCTCCCCGATCTCCAGCTGCTGCTTGCTGTCCTGATTTTACCCATTACATGCAGGCCGCAGGTAAACGCTTGTAGGTCGCCACCTTCTCACCTTCCGGTCAACACGGTTTCGCCGCTGTAACGTTTATGAACGCTGGATCCAGACTTCAGGTCGTGTCTGCCCTCTAGTGTCTGCAGCCCGTAACTACAGGTGGATTTACTGAAGCGTAAAGTTAAAATTAACATCTGCACCTAACCCCTTTATTTACAATGAAAAGCCTGCTTTTGTAGAATCCACTCAGAAATATTACTCATAATTACCGTCTAGACTTAGAAATGGAGCCTCTTCTCTGCTCAGAGGTGAGTTATTGGCCTTAATGGCTTTTGGAGTTCAGAGCAAAATGTGTTTATCGATTTTTAGTCTTGAAAGCTTTGCCGTGTTTAAAGTTTTGTTCTTCCGCTTTCAGCCAAAGAAACTTTATGAAACACTTGTGCAAACACATTTAAATGAAGAATAAATGTAAACCTATCTGTTTATAATTTAATGTGGTTAAAAAAACTACTTCTTTCACAGAATCCATAACGTTTTTTATCCCCTGAAGCAGTAATGATTTCGCTGTTTGTTTGCAAAACATCTCATGAGCTTTAAAGTAAAACTCTTAGCTTTCGGATTAAACCCAATTGAAGACGGCCGCCTCAGTGACGCGATGTTTGCCGATACAAAAATGGCCGAAACTCAGTCAGTTTTACAGATATCGAGTTAAAATCCAATCGGATCCTGTGAGATCTCTGTTTAAACTCCAGCTCTGTTTGTTAGCAAAATATCTCATGAGCTGTTTGGTGGATTTTAACGAAACCTTAAGGAAGTAATCATCAGGCGCTCAAACACTGTTGAAGTTAACGCGATTTAAGCTGAGCGCCGCAGCTCGATGGCGTTAAACATGACAAAAATGGTTATAAGTCAGCCAGGTGAACAGATATTGAGGTGGTAGTAGCTGAGAGTCATCCTCAACACATACTGTGGTTCACATCCTGACAAATCCATTTCCTGATCTGTTCGGGGTTCAGGTAATTCGTGTGTTTCTTCTTATTTCCAAGCAGCAGTTTAAGGACAGAAAACTTGTCGATGCCTCGTGTTGAGTCAGGAGTAATTCATGTTCCAGGGTTGTATTTTTCCCTTAAAGTAACTTGGATTTCTTCATTTGTTTCTTTAGTTTGTTTGTTTGACCCGTCCCCCGAGTCGTTCAGAGGACGTCATTGTGTCTGGAGTTCGATTTGTTTGTGACGCCGGCGGTCCGAGGCTCTTCACGCGTCTCTCTCCCTTGTCTTTCCTGTCGGGGTTTGATATTATTTCGAGCCCTGCGAGGAGGAAGACTTGGGTCGGAAAGACTGTTACACCGGGAACCGTGCCCGCCATCATCCCGCGTTACTTTCGCCTCTCCGTTTTCACACATGTGTTTGCTGACAGAGCTGCGAGATCCTCTGAGATTAGCAGCACATGTCGGCTTTTCTTTTTCTGCCTCGCCGTCGCCAGCGGGAGGCGTGTTTTCGTCTCAGCCCTTCACCTGTGTCTGGCTTTGGGACTTTAACTGTAACCTAAACCCCTCAATTCTCCGTTCTATTTGTCCTCTTCGTGCTCATCTTCCTCTCCTGTCTGTCTCTGAGGAGCAGTGAGGGAATGGGACTTTTTGTTTCCAGATCGGGCGCCTTTAACGATAAAAATGGAAGAGCGTTCGCAGACGTTCGTTATAAACCCACGATGATCCAGCTGCTGCTCGGTATGTGTGATTTTCCCCACATGGTTACGGTTTTTTGTTTTTTCCTGGATGGTGACCCAGCAGGGCGGTTCTTCTGGTCAGAACCGCAGAGAGAAGACCAACCACCCCCCCTCCTTCTCCTTACAGAGGAACCATAATTAAACAGCTTTTGTGTATTTATACTCAGCTGTGACTCAGTGGGACATGTGGCCTGCGTTTGGGCGAATGTGAAGAGGCTTCCTTTGTGCTCCAGCGTAAACGATGTGCACATATTTGTGTATTTGTCAAAGCTGACCTAATAAACCATTTAAATCACAGATACAGGGGGAGGATATAACGGTATAACGGTATAACCTTTAATTCCTTTGTTAAAATTGAAAGGATGAATGTGAAACCTAATTTCACTACAGATCTTTGCTTCATTCACTATTAACGACATTTATATCCAAACAGAAGGTAAATGGACTATATTGAGCCAATATAAATGCTGAAAATGTTGCTTTTTGCCTTTAAAGTTTCCACTTATATGTTAGAAAGTTAGTAGGATTTGCTCAGTGCTTACTGACCGAGCATTGTTAGAAATCTGGGCTGATTTTTCCCACATATATGCATAAATCTGAGTGTTACATGCTTTGTTTTTATTCTAAGGTGTGTAGATACTTCTGCTGTGTGGTTTTCTGATGAGCTGCTGGATGTACTATAAGAATAACATTTTTACAAACAGATTTCAGGCTGCAGTCGGGTATATCTTCCCCTGCAGGGTATCTTCAGTTCACACGTCGGTGTCAGTTTGTGCAAAAAAAGGCACTTTGTAAGCAGCGTCCATTTTCCATAAGTCTGAAAACGAGTCTTTTCGTTCGGGCCGGGGTTTATTTCAGATTTAATTTGTTTTCTCCTCAGAGAACAAAACCACGTTCCTTTAAAACCCTGACAGAAAGACACAAACTCGCAGGAGTGGTTTGATTCCAAGGAGCGCAGATTACCTCGTCATTGTTCGCCGACCTGTGTTTTCTTTTTGCCGCGGCGGGGCAGAGGGTACGGTCTGTACGGATGGCGGCCTCCTGGTCGAGTTGGTACTTGCCCCCCGCGGCGCGGCACATGAAACCTGTCCGTCCTCGTCGCGCTGCGGTGGCGGCGGCACGGTCACCTGCACGCTGCTTTTGCCCGTATCCTTTCGTATGTTCGTCCTGGATGTTTGCTGAGGGCTGGATTGGGAGGGTGGGGGTGTTTTTTCTTTCCCTTGACTGGTTTAGGTGTCACTTATTTGAACAGGAAAGTAACAAACTGGGAGTTCAGGTTTGATAAAACAGGTCAGGTTGACATCCAGCTGTTTTATTTTCAGCAACGTTTCTTTCTCTTTATCCGTGTTCACCAACTATCACCCTCCCTCCTCTGTATTTTCCACTCTCTACCGAAAGAAGATAAATGCAGCAGCAAATGTTTTCTTTTCTCTTTGTGCTGAAAATTGGCCTCTTTCTCTTTCTCTTTTTTTTTCTGCCTCTCCTCTGAGTGGATGGGAGGTGGAGGAGGCAGGGCCGGCTTTTGTGAAGTTTAGCACCAGGATCACAGCTTTTTGTCCGGCCTCACAAACACACACATGCCTCACATGTGCAGGGTTTTTTTTTTTTTAAAATCCGCTTATATTTATTTTAATTCTTCCATGCTGAAACAGACGGGCTCGGCTCGTCATCGGACCGAAACGGATGCGTCCGTAACGTCCCCGTTTGGATTAAAAGTTCTGCCGAGCAGCTGTTTGTGCGCAGATGTCAGTCGGGCCGGTTCCTGAGGAATGTCTGGATACAGACGGAGAAACGGAAACAAAGAGGGCAGTAAGAGAAGCAGAGAGTTAAAGAATGGAGCAGCTGATGTCCGTTGCGATAAAGGCAGAGTTTTGGGATTGACGCAAGCGCGAGATGAAGTGATTTGCTTGGAACTGGTGATTCGGAGGGAGAGAAAGAGGGAGGGAGGACAGACGCAGCCCTCGAGCGGTGTGTGTTTTGGGGGTGGACAGAGTTCACGCAGAACATCACCGGACGCAGACGGGAGGGACGTGGTCAGCTCTCCGTGTGTGTGTGTGTGTGTGTGTGTGTGGTGAAACCAGACCTACCTCTGATCCCTGCGACAGGAGACAGAAAGTTCAGACTCCTGAGCGAGTAACGGGAGGAAAACTCTGCGTCCTCCGCTGAGACGGGAGCGATGCGGGCCTGACGGGACCCAGCGCGCCGATGCCTGCCGCCATGCTCCCGTGCTCCGCGCCAGCCGGGTCGGACTGGAGCTTTCAGAACCCAGTGGGAGTGGACTGCAGCTCCCCCGAGCCTCGCTGCATTTGGCTGGCTGTCCTCCACGGCGCCACGAGCCCAACGCCGCGCTCCACGCACAGCCAGAGCCCGCAGCAGCTCAGGGTAAGAGGAGGTCGCCCGTCTTCATCAGAGAAGTTAGACGCCGAACGCACCAGAGGATGGATGGCGCTAAATAATCCCGTCAATATCCAAGCTTGAGGATATCCTATTTTATATACGAATTTCTGGAATATACTAATAAAAATGTGTTGATTACTGGATAAAGAAGTAAATGCTCAGAAACTTTTCATATTAGTCAAATAATTAATATAAAATGTTGAATATAAGGAGGGAAAAGTAGTTTATTTTAGCTGTAAAATAAACAATATTCAGGTTATAGAACAACAGCTGATGAATTCTCATGATTCTTTGTCATTTTGTCTCATTAAAACACGAAGCTGCAGTCCTACTGGAGGCTAATTAGGGAAAAAAATACAATACTGACAAATTTAGATGGAAATAGATGAACGGGGCAACACAGTGGGGCAGTGGTTAGAGCTGTCGCAGCACAGAGGAGCTAGCAGGTGGCGTTTACATGTATGTAAGGAAAGGTAAAAGCGGGTAAAGAAAATGGATGGATGGACGCTGGATGACTTGAAGTTAAAGCTAAAACTATCAAGAACTGCAGCTAAAAGCTACGATTTTAAAAACCGTAGCTAGCCCCAAAGATAACGTTTTAAATGTCGTTAGATCTGACCCAGATTGAGTCTCTGTCGCTTCTCATTTCGCTTAGAGCAACATTATGTTAGTTACTTGGATTTTTATTACATTTTTTATCTGATTTGATGAACTGTGAGAAGCTGCTTTGCTAATAAATGATAAATGTAAAAACCTGATGATGTAGAAAACGAGGAAGAAGAACTGAACGCCACTGATGTGTCTTTTAAAAGTGGATCTTTTTTTAATTCCTATATAATACGTCGTTGGGCCTTAAATGGTCCGCTTCTGCACTTCTTTAATAATTATTAACGTTAACTTAATCCCGTCCACAGAGTCCCCTCCGTCTCCACCGCATCACCATCTGGGTATCTGAATGTGCGGCACCCATTCCTCCGTCTGAAAGCTGAAGGGTGTCTAATTAGTAGCCGAAGGCCGATGAGGAGGGTTGTAAAGTCGCTGCCCCCCACACCTCGTGAAATCCCTCAGAATTCAAAGCATTTGCTTCCAATTTGATATCATTCAGATGAAATAGTTCCCTTTTTGTAGCTTTCCGTGGCTGTTCCTCCCGCGCCCCCACCCTTTCCATGACTATCTGACAGAAATGCCACAGTCAGGAATGCGAGCGAGGGGGGAGGAAGAGGAGGACACAGCTGCGGCAAACACACACTGTAATCTGTTTACTCTTCAGCAGAAAGGTGCGCTGTTTGTCCTCCCCGAAAGCTGCCGATAACGTCGAAAAGACTCCCCCCTCGTATCGCCGCATCGGCTCCGATAAGACGTCTTTGATGTGTAACAGAGCGCCCGTTAAGGTGTAGCAGTGATGGGTTAACATGTTAAAACCCAAGCTGTGTCTTTCATCCAGATCCAGAAAGACGTTTAAATATCTGTGCTGGATTGTGAGGCTTTTATTTAACTTCACGCATCGTTTCAGTCCTTACATCCGCTGGAGACGGTCGATTACGGCGCCCCCCGGTCACGTCCGGCGGTCATTCACGGTCCTCTACATTAATTGAAAGGTTATTCTCGATTTGTGACTGAAAGATGATTTTGCTTGGATTATTTTTGTGCCAGCTGCTGGTTCGTAACGTTTTGATTTGTTGGAGCATTGGACTCTTTTTGCCGCTGTTTCGGCGAAGACGGTGTGGCAAAACAGCCAACGTTCAATCCAGCAGGATGTTTTCTGGTCAAATAAAGGTCCTTACAGTCATAAATTAAAGGCCGAGCAGCCCGGCTATCTTTCGTATCAAAGTCTTGGACAATAATTGTCTTGTGTTGTAGCCGTTTTAGTCAAACCTTGAAATGGAACAGGAGAAGATGTGTTGATTAGCTGTGGCGACCATCTTAAATTGAATTAAATCCAGCAGCTCATGGGTTGTAGAGGTACGTCCAGTGATCTTCTCTGGTTCGGTGGTTCAGGAGACATTTTATAGACAGACACGAGCGACAGCGTAACCGCTGGCCTTCGTTTTTCAATGACAAGCAAAAAAAAGGTAATAAAATAAGATAAGAGGTGACATTTAACTTTAACAAACAGTATAATTTAGGGGTTGTTTTTTTGCTCAAAGTGCAAGTAAACCAAAGTCTTTGTGGCTTTCTCCCTCTCCCTTTTTTCGTGAAGCTAAAAGCGGAGCTGACCAGAACAAAAAGTCCCGGGATGGTTTTAAATCTGCGTCACGCTGTCAGGCTGTAAAACTGGAAACGAGTCCTGCCCCGGGACCGAGCGTAAACAGCCAGGACTGACCATCATCATCCTCATCATCACTGGCAGGGAGGCGGGTTTCAGTCAGGCAGCAGGAAGGCACCGTTTGTTTTGCCGTTCAAGTAGAAAACCCAGTTTAACCGACATTTCCTCATCACCTGCTGACCTGGTTGAACTGACAACGGGGTTGGACTAGTTTCTGAGCACACATGCTTCTCATATTAACACACAGCTCCGGACCTTGTTTACCTTTTTATTTAATTAGTAATACGTTTCTGAGGGTGGTTTTTATGTTGTGGCGTTAAAAGGGCAGCAGGGTGTGGAGCGATGCGTCTCCAGACGTAGGATGCTTTTGGACTTGCAGAGGTGGTGCAGTTCTCCGTCCGTGCGGCCGGTAAGTCCGTTATCAGCAGGAGATGGTTTGGCTTTTCGCCGTTCCCGGCGGCGTGCGCAGACAGGCTCGGCCGTCAGGATTAACGGCCCGTCAGCGTTTGCAGCAGCCGTGAAGCTCCACGTTTCAAACGTGTTGCGGCTCAGCTGTTTGAAAAGGCGATTATTGTTCCCCTCTGCCGGGGTCTGGCTGCCACATTCCTCTGCGCCGCTCTGTCTCCGGACTGTTTGTGCTCGCCAACGCGTACGCCGTTCCCGACGACCGTAAATGCACCTTCATGATATTATCATAGACCAGTAAAGCCTCTTACACTCAGAAAATCCTTTTTTTCCTGGTTTTTAGGAAGGATTATGAAGCACACAGATCGTTTTTAGCATTTTTATCCGCAAATAAGGCTGATGATGCTTCAGATTTTGGCGCTGCGTTTTGAATATTAGACCTTTCCACCAATAAGATGCAACACTAAAGCTCATACTCTTCTTCTGCAGTGTTTGGTGCCTAATTAAAATCACAAGAAATACCCTCAGGGAAGATCCTGTTGCTGCTGTGTCACTACAACCGAACACCCACTCAAAGCAGGAAGACGTCGGGTGGTATTACAAGCTCCTCTGCATATTTATTTGTCTTCCATTCAAGCTTTTTCAATGATCTCATCCTGAAAAGATGTTTATTAAAAGACATGTTGTAGAAACCCAGCTTTATGTTGATCGGGTCGACGTCTGCGTTAAATAGTTTGGACTTTAGACACGAGGAGGAGAAGAGAAGTGAAACAAGGCTTTCCTCGTCTCATGTCTGCTGAGGAAGTTCAAGATTAGCCCGAAAAACCAAACCGCAGGGAAAAAAAAAAAGTTTCCATGTGCCGTCTTTGTTAAACATGAAGTCCTGGAGCGGGGAGACTGTGTCAGCGTTTGCTTTTTTTATTTATTGCTTTACTTTTTTTAGTGGTGATCAGACAAATCTGAGGTTCGAAGGTCGGCTCCGAGCAGGGGACGCACGGATCCACACGGTTCGGAGAGGTAGAGTGGGATCCGGTCCCGGCTCAGAGGCCGAGTCAGACCCCGTGTGTTTTGGGTAATCACAGGGTTCGGTATTCCCAGCGCCGGGAGGGGCTATGTGGTTGAAACTGGCGTGCTGGAGCCTGTCCCTCGCTGGGGCCCGATACTCCTCCTCTCCATCATCTTCATCTTTCTCCTCTCATTCACTCTCCCGGTGCTCCCTCCCCTCCGATGGCACCAGTGTGTGTTTATACTTGTCCAAAACCAAACCGCTCCTCCTGAGGAATCCACACTAACTCTTCCTCCTTTCTCTCCCTTCGCTCTTTCCTTTTCTGCTCGCTTTTTTTTTTGTTTTGTTTTATTGTTTTAACTTGAGCGTTCCTTCCTCGTTAATTCGCTGTTTTACCACATATCAAGCTTCACTGCGTGCCTTTGAAAGAGAAAAGGCAGAAGTCCTGGTCCTGGAGGGCCACCATCCGGCGTGTTTTAGATGTTTCTCTGCTGTTAAAACCTCAGCCATCCACACCAGGTGGGTCACAGCAGAGAAACATCTAAAACGTGGACTGAGCGCCACTGGTTTAGACTAAAAATTCAAGCGTCACAAACATTTATCCGTGCTGGTCTGCAAACCCAGACAGAGACAGAACTGGGTTTGGTTTTTTTTTGGGACCTCAGTGGAAAGTGGAAGGAAAAGAAAATGTGCGGTAAAAAGTCAGCGCAGCCGGATTTCCATTGGCACATCTGACGGGAGGAAGAGGAGGTAGAAGGGAGGAGAGGGGAAGGAAGGAAGGAGAAAGAAGAGTGGAGGAATGGGAAGCGCCTCGGCGATGAAGAGTATATTTATATTTATCCTGCCTCGCAGGGTTACCCCACTTCCTGCCTCAGGCCGGCCACTTCCTGTTGTTGTGTGGCCTCGAACAAACCTGCCGGATCGCATGTGTCTGAGTTTTACTACAAGTCAGTGTCTTAACATTTAATTTAAAAACATTTCATTAATGTGCGTCAATCAGACGTTTCACCGTTTTATTTAAACGCTTACAGAAAAAAAACGCCTTCTCACACCAAAGAACGTGTAGGAAAAAGTAATAACATGTTTGTGAATGGAGCGGTTATTGGTTGATTTGTGGATTTTAGGGAAAAGGGTGACATTTTCCAGAATTAACTTCTTATTTTTGCAGGAGAAATTATGTTGGATGAACCTTGCTCCTTGTCTGTTCGCCGCAGGGCCGCGCAAAGTCGAAAATAAAGAAACAAAATCGGTTAAAGTTGTTTCCACATCAGCTGCTGTAATGTCATTAGGAGCTATAATACTGCAGATTATACTTACAGTTAATGAAGCAAAGTGTTTGTTAGTTAAAGGAAAGATGTCACACGCACCTAAAAAAAAAAAACATTTTTATCGTCAGCCTGCAGGATGAAGTTTTGCGATTCAGAGTCTAAATATATTTAACCTGCGTGCATCGAAGACAACGAAAGAGTTGAGCTTTAGGAGGCATTTTTGCATGAAATATAGCGCAGGAAAAAGAGTAGCTTTCTGAATGTAAAGTATTTTGTTAAAGTAACTGAAGAGCTGTTAGATGTCCACCGTGCTGTTTGTCGTCACGTTATTTTAAGATTTAACTCTTTTTTTTTTTTTTTTGTGCTTCTCATCCACTGCTTTTACTTGTTGATTACAAAAAGCTAAACAACGGTAGCAACTAGAAAAGCCGATCAACTCCTTCCACTTTCCTGCAAGATTCGTGACCCGTTTGGATGTCATTTTCTGCTGGAGGACAGCGGGACATCTGGACGAGTCACCTGTTGGGTTCAGAGACGGATGAAGGCATGAAAACCAAAACACTAAACCTACGAGATCAAACCCAGAGCCTTCTGCAGCCGTGTGCCAACATTTTTAATAGATTCATCATTTCAGCCGGAGTGCAGGCAGCTTTACATGATATATATCTGAGTTAAGGCTCTCTGATGAACGGGCATGTTTGACCCCTGACCTCTGACCTGTTTGGTCAGGTGATGGTGTTTGACTGACAGATGTGGGTCGTCGGGGCAACGCCAGGGTGCCGCTTCTCGCACGTGCGTGTCGGCTGAGCTCACCGGTCTTATTTACTCGGCAGCAGGAAGGAGGTATTTGGAGAGCGGGTGGAAATCCGCGTCCCAGATTCCCTCCGTGGACCTGTCCAGGCACGAGCCCGTTCTCCCCGTGTTTATGGACTATTGTTCTGAGGTTGTTTGGCACGTAGGACTGACCCGGCTCGAAGCTGCGCTCAGGACCTGATGAGGAAGCTGCTAATGAACAAACCCGGCAGTCGAGGGCTCATGTCAGAGATCAGAGTCACCTCGAGCCTCGGGGAAAACAAAACATCGAGAAACTGGAATGTTTTTTCTCTCCTGGTGCTAATAATAAAACGTTGCATCGCTCCAGTTTTCTTTGAGTTCACATTTAATCAACATTTGGCTTTTTCTACGTCATTAAATGTGATATTCTTAACTCTGTAACAGCACCTGATTTATTCAGCTGAATCTCTCTCTCTTTATGCGTTTGCAGGCTAAGGGACGGAGGGATGGTCACTCCTCAGCCGGTGACAACCCTCGGCCGCCGATGGCGACCCGGCCGGGAGGGGAGGGGGTCGACGTGGGCTGGAAGGGTCCCCGGACGCTGCTCCTCCATAAGAACTCCCAGGGTTTCGGTTTCACCCTGCGCCACTTCATCGTCTACCCTCCAGAGTCGGCCCTGCACACCAGCCTCAACGTGAGTCCCTCAAATAACTCGAAGCTCCGTTTTTATTTCGTCCCGGCTGCGTTTTCTAAACAAATTGGGAGCTTAGAGGTAAAAACCGGTTCAGCTGAGGCTCGAGTTTAGAGTAAAATAAACAGAAACGCAGACAGAAAATAGGCTCAGCTGATTAGAGGCAACAAATTTGGCTGTGGAGGATTCAAGGAAGATGGGAGCAAGATTTAAAGACAAAACTTAAACAGTATAAAAGGCTCCCTGACGTTTCGGTGGAACGCGCTCCTGTGTGAGCGAGTTGTTATTTAGGCCTTTGAGGTGCCGGGAACAAACATCTCCATATGTGGAGGCTGAGCCGGCTGAAACAACACCTCCATTATTTTTTCCAGCAGCAGCTGCACACGGAGGGGAACGCAGACTGAATGAGTTCTGTTGTCTTGGCCTGGTACCGCTGACTGGCCGTCGGGTCGTACCAGGCCCGCCTCAGACAATAAGCCCACTGCAGGCCTTTGGCCTCGGTTCTGTCCTTGTGTCCTCTGCCCCAAAGGCGACGAAGGTCACATGATGTTTTTGGACAATCAGACTCACAAAGCCCCCTGTTCTTATCTGGAGAGCCTGCTTGGAAATCTCCCAAATTATCAGAAAAAAAAAGTCCAATTACTAAACGCCCAGCGGGTTTGTGGCTCGGTTGGACTCGACTTTCTTCACTCTCTGCAGATCCCGTAGGTCAGGGGTCTCCAATCCTGGTCCTCAGGGCCACCGTCCTGCATGTTTTCCTTGTTTCTCTGCTCCAACACCTGATTCAGTGGTTAAATCACCTCTTCATGTTCTGCAGAAGCCTGTTAGTGACACACTGATTCAAATCAGGTGTTGGAGCAGAGAAACAAGGAAAACCTGCAGGATGGTGGCCCTCCAGGACCAGGATTGGACACCCCTGCCGTCGGTCCTCAAGCGTCTCCAGAAAGCAGATTCAAATTGGTCTCCATCAGAACCAGGCAGAAAAAACAACAAAAGAAATAAATTTTCTGTGTATCCGGCTGCAAGTAATGCAGGAATGGGAAACTGGGATCGTGCGTTTTAATTCTTTGTTACTATTTTAGACATTTTGCAAAACAGGAAAGTAGCTTTTAAATGGTGTTTAAAAAGATCCAGTTTTTCTCTGACTGAGGTTGGTATTACATGCTTTAGCTAAATGTTATACAGAACTCGTAGCATAGCAGATAGTGCATTAATAATCTTTAAATAGATTAAATAGGTTAAATAGATCAATTCTTCCCAAACCTTCCAGTGCACTCTGACTGATGCTGGGTAAAGTGTCCAAATATTGCTGATGAGTCAATTAAACAAGAATTTAACGACAGCTGATAAAGTTTCATCCATTTATCAGTTCTGTTTTTTATGTTTACATCCTTTTAAAACCACGGGGTGCATGTGTATTTAGACATAGGGCATTTTTTGATACAATTATTGACAAAAATAGACAAGAAAGACCATTATTATTATGGTGCTAAAAGGGTTAAAGCAAATATCTGTTAGCATTCAGTTGTTTTTTTTAATCTGATCTTCAGAAACCATCTTCAGACCCTTTTCTTGGTGTTTCACGCCCCACTATGGGGTCCCGACCCCAGCTTTGGGAACCACTGAGATAGTTTAATTTAATTTTTTTTAAATGCATATTGTATTTGAGCTGCTGAGTATTCAATATAAGCCCATAAAATGTGTAAAATAGATGCCTAAAAGCTGTTTTCTTCTGTTATTTGCGTAAAACCTAAAAATAGTTACAGTGCATCGAGTGTCTGCAGATTTAGGAGCAGACGCAGCTCTGCTCGTGTACTGTACGGACTCCCTGCAGCCTGGCCCGCCTGGTTCTGGATGGGGTGGTTTTGGGTCGGCCCAGTTGAGCTCCAGGTTCTATTCTGGGGGTCGGCCGCTTTCCGCTCGGTCTTTCAGCCCCATCGCCATTGTACGCAGAGCCAGGAATGAGCCCACTCAGCGCAGCCTAAAGCCAGGCGGCCCACAGTGTCGCTAACCCCAAACTGCCCACTCAGCTCAGTCTGTGCGCGCGCGCGTGTGTGTGTGTGTGTGGTGTCCTGTACCTGCAGCCTATCTAACCTGAAAATCCCGAGCTGCAGTCAATCAGCAGCTCCTCAGAACAAACAAGTCGGTTTCAGGAAAGTCACGTTCGTCCTGGAAACGAAAGTGAACGGCGCTGCCGGCGTCGTGTTCTCTCCTGTCTGTGGATGACATCACCGAGGTTGAGAACGTTAGCTGCGTGGCGTAAACGCCGAACTCTTGTTTGGGAATTGGCGATAAATTTCTTAGTTTTACTCAAATAAAAAACGCATTTAGACTCCGGTTCTGATCGACGTAATCAAATATTTCTCTCGTTCTGCTGCCAGTTTCCTTTCTCCGTGTTTATCTGACGTGATTCTTCTCTCTCTCTCTCTGCAGGACGAGGAGAACGGGAACGAAAAGGGTAAGTTCTCTGTCATTATGGACCCAGTTGTTTAAAGGTTTCGATGAGGCGGGACCTTATTCCCTCCCTCCTGCAGTTTGTTTGCTCCACCTGCTGGACAACCTGCAGCACTGCATCTGAAGCGGTCCGGCCCGCCGGTACTTTGTGTTAACGGCGGCTTTAAGCCATTTGATCCCAAGCAGGCAGATAAACACACCCAGGATGCACCTGGAGGTTACACAAAGAGGTTCTCCACTTATGGCTGCATCCTTTAACCTCCTAAAACCCAAACTCTTGCATGACGTGTGCATTTTTAATTTCAATGCAGACACCAGGTCCTAGGAGGTGAAGGGAAATGTGTCCCAGTCCACGTCCTCTGCAGAAGTGTCCGGGTTTTCTTTTAGCCTGATTAACTCAAGGAGAACCCCTCCTGTGCTTCATTTGTGTTCATTTGCCCCGTATGTTTAAAGCCATCCTCAAATTTAACAAAATTTAACTCAACATACAGCTTAACAAGACGCACAGAGCTTCCAGATGTATTTCAGGCAGTTTTTATACCAAGCAGATGTATTATTATTTGTTTAAATTTAATGTGTGGAGTTGTAGTTTCCAAATATAAATAAATATAATATAATATAATATCCAAATAAAAACCCCGAGCACAAACCAAACATTTAATTCATTTCGAGTCTTTTACATCTTTAATTGTGAGTTTATCCAAAATAAGCCTTCGTTTATATTTGCATACGGAAACTAAATCGTAGATTTATAAAAACACGAGCATTTTATCTCCGTCCACGCGTTCACAACAGGTGCGACAGACACAAGTTTCCACCTCTAATCTCTGTCTTTCGTCCTGCAGGGTATCAGAAGGGTCGACTGGAGCCGATGGACACCATATTTGTGAAGAATGTGAGGGAGAAAGGCCCCGCCCACCAGGCGGGGCTGTGCACAGGTAAAGGAAACGAACGTCTCGATTTGAATTGGAAATGCGGATCATGTGCCGCGGCAGAAACGTCCCGCCGCAGTGTGGGAGTGCGGCGACGGAAGTCGGCCAAGCTTAGGAACAAAAGTTCTTTTGGTTCTGTGAGCGCCGATTGGTGTTTCAGACACTAAAATGGCGGCTCGGATGATTCAAACGACCTCCTGACACCCAGAGCGTCTCGTTCTGCCTGAACATATTCAAAAACAGACACAAAATAAACACTTTGTATGAGTTTCAGCTTCCTCAAAGTCCCAAAAGCAGACTTTGAACTCATGGTTTGTCTTTTTTGATCACTTCCTGTCTTCATGGCGTCACAGAACGACTCTGCAGATGTGATTATGTCTCGTGTTTTTAATAAAACGAGAAAAAAGGGGAAAATGTGACATCTAAACGGGTCACATTGCTTTGTACTGTTTATATCTTCCCAGGCTAACAGATCAGAAGCTCAGTGTTTTGCCTGCATGAGTTTTGTTTTGTTGAAAATAAACACAGAAAAAAAAAAAAATCCAACTACTTTGTCACGTTTGTATTTCCTGTTTAGATTTAAGCCTTGATCTCTCTGGGAAATCGGTCCCAGCTCAGCGTCTCAGATTTTTATGTGGGATTTTTCCACCTGCGTTTGTTAGAAAAGCCTCTTTTTTTTTTCCCGCCGAGGTTACGATGTGACGGTCTTTGTTCTGCAGGCGATCGGCTGGTGAAGGTGAACAGAGAGAGCGTTCTTGGAAAGACGTACTCGCAGGTGATTGCCCTCATTCAGAACAGGTAAGACCTCCTTTCTGTCAGCTCTCTCCTAAACTGTTGATTCATTGATCCGTCTGACTCATCGCCAAGATGACGCCCTTCTATCTGGAGCATCTCAAACTGCGATACTTAAAGAGGTGCAACCTCAAAGAAAACTCGAAACCGGGGAGTTCTGCGGCGTTTTAAGTGAAGCAGAAGTAAAAATGAAATCCACCTTTCATCCCAGACTCCGAACAGCTGATGTCGAAACTTTTATCGCTCCGATGACGTGTCGGGGATCAGTCTCAGCTGCAGCCACACCGACGTTTAGGCCAGCATCTGTAGAATCTCAGGTGGCTGCGGCAGCCATCTTGAATCAGGTCGACTCCAAAAGTTAACGAGCTGTCGGTGGTAGGTAGGATTCGTTCAAATCCATCCGGGAATTCGAGGACAAACAACACAAAGTTTGTGTTTTTGTAGCTTCTTTGTAAAGTTGCTCAAATATTAAGTTAATAAAGACTTTTGTAAACATCAAACTGCGGCTTTAAATTGAAGCTGTAGGTTTTAATTTAAATGTTTCTGTTTGTGTTTTGCAGCGAGAGCGTGCTGGAGCTCTCCATCATGCCCAAAGACGAAGATGTGCTCCAGCTGGTAAGCTTCCAAACATTTTATTTTATAGTTTTTAAGTTAGCCGTTGAGCAGCGTGGCGCTCGTCTGCAGCGCCGATCCGGTATTCACCAGATGATTGTCCAAGAATGCGCGCGGTGACTCACGGGCTCTACTCCGTGTTTATATCACGACCCGCTCGCAGGTTGACTGTCAAGGTTTGGAAAAAAACAACCGCCGCGCTCAGTTACACACGCCCTCGCTCGACGCATTTTTGTCGCTCCACAGGTTGCTCCGTGCTCGTTTACATGATCCGACACGCATCGCCTGCCGCTCCGCCCACCGAACCCGGAGCGGCCGCACAGAATCGGGCTTCGGTCCGGGTAAACGTCGCCATCGCCCCGCGGAAAAGAAACCCAGATCTGAGCTCCGACTTTAAGTTCCCTGCCCTTTTCCCCCCCCCTGACATTTTGAACTGGCTCCTCTCGCTGCTGATTCTCCTGCATTCCTGGCATGACATCAGCAGCGCCGCGTCTCCTTTCACCCGCCCACAGGGTGGAGTCAGTCAGAGAATGAGAGGGTGGAGGGACGGTTTGGAAGCGTCTCAGAGAGCGGAAAACAAGTTGATCAACAGATAGAAGTCAAAGAAAAGAAGCAAAAAAGAGGATTTCTTGATAAGTAGGTTGTGAAATATGAAGGACTGATTTTTTTTGGAGCAGCTGGAGTGTCGCGTTCAGAGTGCTGGTGTTTTGTTTTTTTTTCCTGCTTCGAATTTGTTTGTGGTTTTGAGCTTCTGGATGATCTAACCGAGCAGGTAAACCTGTAAAAACGTGACCGTGCGATCTAGCTTCAAGAGAAGAGTTTGTTTTTCGAGTTTTGAGTGACGAGGAGACTTACTGAAAGCGATCTGTGAGTTTTCTGTTTGTGTTGGATCCATGAAACATGCAGCTGGCTGCTGTGGGACGACTTGTTGCTTTTCCTTCAGAGAGGACTGACACCCTGAGGGACAAACTGAGAAAACCAGACATTTTGAGCTTTAAGGCACGGTGCTGGCTCGAATAATCGCCTTTGTCTCTTGTTGTCAGACTCGTTCGGATTAGGAGCACGTTTTGATATAATTGAATGAGCAGGTGATTCAGATCTGAATCTTCTTCCCGTCTGTCTTCCAGGCGTACTCCCAGGATGCCTACCTGACAGGGAACGAACCGTACATCGGGGGAGCCGAGAATCTCCCGCCACCGCCTCCCCTCTGTTACCCACGCGCCAAAACTGGAGCCCCCCTGTCCACCCACATGGTCCAGAACCCGCTGGATAACTGGAGTTGCTGGCCAGGCTCTTCCAGCCCTTCGTCGCCGTTGGACAACCGATCCGCTGTGGGCAGCCCAGCCAGCTGGCAGGAGGGGCGGGCAGGTGAGCCAGGAGGTGTGGGTCACAGTAGTCCAGCCCACCGCACAGAGGAGATCCAGTACGGTATGACCAGCCAGCAGCCTCAGGGTCAGACCAGGGGACGGTCCTACTCTTCGTCTTCCTCATCCGGAGGTCCTCTGTCCAGCCCGCTGCAAGTCCACTACCCCAACCACCACAGTGCCAGCTCTTCTCAGGGTCCGCCACGCAAGTCCAGCTCAGCCTGGACCAGCCCGCCAATGCCTCAGGTCCGCCCCGGCCGCCCCGATCGGTGCCAGCAGGCGCTCTCTGACTGGTACCACAACCAGCAGCCCGAGCGCTCAGGACGCCGGATGCAGATCCGCCACCGCAGCTACTCTCAGGACCGGCTCAGTGAGCACCGGAGGCTGCAGCATCAGCAGCAGAGGACGGGTGGCTGGCCGCACAGCGCCTCGCAGGACACCCTCGTCTCGCTGCACCAGTCGGGACCAGGGCCACACGGAGAGCCCTACTGGTCCAGTGCAGACTGGGAGGCAGGTCCTGGTAGGGGCCACCCTTCTTCTAATTACACTCGAACACGCTCTGAGAATCTGCTGGCCCAGTACAACCGCCACGGCCGCTCGTTGGAGAAGCTGGACCAGGTTTCAGCAGCGCTGGTCCTGCCTCGGTCTGAGAGGCAACCGAGGCCTCAGCAGGCGTCTCAGCCACCCCACAGGACTGACGTGTACCCAAGGCCCAGGTGTTACACCGCCACAGCACAAGTCCCTTCAGTGCCTCGACAGCCACAACCCAAACACCAAACCCAGCAGGCCGCCCTTCAGAGCCGGCGGGGTTCTCCTGGGCAGAGCGTGGACGAGCAGACGGTGGGCTACCGCAGCTACAGCCCGTCCTTCTACCGCAAGACGGGACGCATTCTGCAGCAGGCTCACTCCTTCAGGGACCCGTCTTACTCCGGCCCTCACTTGAACTGGAACCTAGCCCCTAAAACCAGCCCTCCAGACGGATCGGCGCCCCTCACCTCCGCCGCCCCCGAATCCCAGGAGCGGGCGTACAGGCCGACCAACCACGAGAGGGAACCGGGGGCAGCGGAGGGACAAGCGGAGGCCGTGGCGCAGACCCAGGAAGTGGTCCTGAGGCAGAAACCTCCCATCGGGCGGCGGAACCCAAACAGACACCCCCACTACGCCCTGCCTATGGACGACCTGGAACCTTCTTTGTTTACTTCCGATCCCAAAGACTCGACCGGCGCCCCTGCTTCCACTGCAGATGCAGCCCTGCGCAAACCAAACGGCAACCTGGCCCCCCTGTCCCTGGAGGACGACTCCCTGGCCTCCATCCCGTTCATAGGTAAGCTATCAGCTGCCGTGACTCTTATTTTCTCTCACGTCTGTCCTGTTTGCACCGAGCATTCCCGGGATTCCCCCCACTGTCTTCGGGACAGCAGCGTGATTGGGTCAGGCTGGAGTTTACGCCTCGTGTTGACTACTCTTTTAAAAATGCAGGAAAAGAGGTGGATATTTTGACTTCCTGGTTGTTGTTTTTTTTGTCAAAGTAGGCACGTTACTCCCGGCGCTGACTCAGCTGTAATCTTGTTTCCAACCACTGAATTTGTGTTTTTCCTACCTGGGAGGTCCATCCCCTGAAAAAGAAACCAGTAGGTTGAACAAAAACTAATCTGCATTGATGATAAACAAGGAAAAGTACCCAGGTTTCCATTTATCATCATGTTATTTACTTTCTATTTGAGAGATACATCTGTGGCATCATTTCTTTCTCCTGAAAGTTCAAAACTAGTTGTTTTAACCACCCAAGAGGCTTTTTCTAGTACCTACATTCTAAAAATCAACTAATTTCAATCTTCAACGCACACTTTTGAGTGAATAAAGGTTAGTTATTGAAAATTATCTGATTAATAATTGTAACTTTCTTATTTTTTAACAAAGATAGATGATCTTGGCATCATTTGAAAGTTATTTTAGAGCTCTTTCTGTAAAAATAATTTGCTTTAACATGAACCTGTTAAAGCAAGTCTGAGCTAAATGTTTTGTTTTGTGGTTTTTAGCCACTTTTTAGTCCTGACACCTTCTGTTTAGGCAGTATTACGTATAGTCCCCTAAACTTTAACCAGTGAATGTGTTTTTTAACCACAGCTCAGTGATATAAATGTGTTTGCTGCTGTTTGACTTCTGTGTCGGGGTGTTTGTGTTGATATGCGGGGGGCAGCTGTCCCGGCTCGAAGCCCTGCAGGCCTCACGTCGGTTCCTGCAGCTCGACGCAAGCGGCAGCCATTAAGTCAAACCAGAGGCAAATGAAGTTGTCCAGCGAGCCTCGTGACCGCCCAGTTCTTAGTCTCCAGCTGAAGAGATTCAAATCATCTGACTGGGAGGCGCGTCGGATGTTTGTGCCGAGCTGCTTTCTGCCCCAGAAAGTTGTTTCCAGGGAGGGAATCCAGACTTGGGCCTCCCGAGTCCATCTTTCAGATCACATTCTTCTCTGCACCTGAATTAAACGAAACCACGCAGCCAGAGCTGCAAGCCGGGACACGTTTAATAGCCATGAACTGAAACTAGGTTAGTTTCTCCCCACAGAGAGACGTAGCTCCTCTTTATCTCCCTGACACAGACGCTGTTCGGGAATTCGCTCTTTCATTGGCGGCTGTTTTCCTTTTCTGGTCTTTGAAAGCATGAACGTTTGTAAGACGGCGAGCACAAAGGCAGGGGCGCCACCTCGGGGCAAATATCTTCGATTAAGATACCAGGAGCTTCGATAAAAGATTGTAGATTTTAGTTTTTGTGACGGAGTCGCCCGCAGCGAGCCTTTTATCGTAAATCTCTGAGGTCCTGGTCGCCGCCGCTGCCGCTGCCGCAGGAAACGGTCCCGCTCCGTGCGTTTGCGTCCTGGCCTCAATGCTGCCATTGTGCTGCTCCTGGGAGATAAACGGGCAGTTGTTAGAGAAGTCTTTACGAGATGGACCAGCAGACCAGGACCAGGACTTCCTGTCCCCTCAGGGTCCTCCTTCAGTCCTTTGGTGTCTCTTTTCTTCTCGTTTTGTTTTTGGCACTAACCCGTTTAAAAGCCCCTTTTTTAAAACGTCATATCGTTCAACCAAGACGGTCCCAATGAAATAAAAAAGTTCCTCTCTTTGGGATTTTTAATTTTCCTGCGTTTCAAACCGTTTGACACAAAAACATCCGTAACACCGACAGCTGGCAGCTGATATCAAGTCTTTGCTTCGATTTATTGTCTTAATATTTATATAAATGACATGAAAAAGTGTCATTTTTAAGCCAAAGTGGGGGATATTAAACAGTTCTGGTCACAAACTGTTGAAATAATCTGGAAAACAATCAATATCAAGTCGTTTTTTTGTGTTTTGAGTCTGCGTTTTTAGGCTGAAGTATTTATTAATAAAATTAAACACGTATCTGGAGAATATTACTGACTTAGAGGGAGATAAATGTCACTTCAAGGAGTCCTAGGTCTTTCATTTTAATCCAGTTTTAATGTGCGGGTCCTGCTGCAGGACAGCGGTGTCCAGTCCTGGTCCTGGAGGGTCTCCATCCTGCAGGTTTCAGGTGTTTCTCTGCAGATTGGAGTGACTGAGTGATTAACAGGTTTCTGCAGAACCTGAAGAGCAGAGAAACACCTGAAACCTGCAGGATGGTGGCCCTCCAGGACCAGGACCAGGACCAGGACCAGGACGTAAAGGATGTAAAGATGGGACTAAAATGTGCCGCAGTTCTGTGTTGTGCTGCCCCCTGCTGGTCCGAGCTCGCCGCCTCTGTTCGACCTACAGAGCAACTATTCCTAGATTGATTCCTCATCCCAGACTGGGAATCTTTTCCTGATTCACGTTGCACAGGAGGAGTTCATCGAAGGTTCAGTCCAAAAACAAAAAAAAGGGAAGGAAAGTAACGAAATGATGATGATGGGAAGATCAAACGGAAAGCCATGAAATTCTAAAACATAAATCCTTGCAGGATTTGGTTCTCGGAGCAGAGGCGATCAGTGGGTCTGTGCTGCCCTCTGCTGTTTCCCTCCGCCTGTCAGGAAGTGTTACGGTTTCAAATCCCTCTAAGTGAGTTTCAAACTCTTAAACACTTTGTTACCTACAAAACCATTTATTTTTATTTTGTCTTTTTAAGGAACAAACGCTTCATTCCTAGCAGAGAAAATATCCCAAATCTAAAATAAATTGGCTCTCGGTGATCCATTTTCCCTTTTTTGGGAGCGTAACGTTTTGTTGTGCTTGAATCAAATCAAACATTTGTGTAGATAAAGAACTGAAACCTGCAGCCGTTCGGCTCCAGTCGCCCGCCCGCCTCTGTTAGCGTCTGAGTAGCTCTTCCTATGGCAACACTCGACTCAGGTACAGTTTTATCTGTTGGCACGGTTTGCTTCTTGTCCGCGGGGCTTCAGTCAGGTTGGAGGTATTTTCAGTTTCCTGCAGGTTTTAGCTCCTGAGCTGTTTGATGGTGATGAAAATGAAACTGTAAGAAGCTTTTCTCTCCGTCGGAATCTGACGCCGCTTCGCTTCCCGGCGGTTCTTTAAAACCTCTCCTCGCCTTTCCTAATCTAACCCCCCTCTGCGCTTCCTGTTTTCTTCTTTCCTTCCCTGACCCCCCTCCTCTAACGCCTCTAACCCTGTCCTTTGTCACACCTCCACCTTTGCCTCCTCCGCCCTCCCACAGACGAGCCGACCAGCCCCGGCGCCGACTTGCGCGCCCGCCACGTGCCGGCGTCCTCCGTCGTGTCCAGCGGCATGAGTTCAGCGCCCACCGCGGGCACAGGCCACGCCTCCCCCACCTTCACCTTCCCCCTCACTCGGCTCTTCTCACATGACTGCAGTGAGTGGCGCCCTCCTCGGCCCGCGTTTGCTCCTCTGCTCCCGTCCGAAGCATGCAGAATAAATCCGACCCGTAGTCGAGTTTGTCTCGTTTCTGACGCATGCGTGAGATTTTAGAAGCCTGCATGATCGCTGCCTCTAAATTTTTGATTTTATTGACATTTTGGGAGCCTCTCTGCTTCCATAATTTCCATCTTTTCAAGCATTTTTGTCGAATTTTTCATCTTTAAACTCTTTGCTGTCACAAAAAGAACTTCAGCTTTGCTTTTTTTGTCAGATAAATATCACTAATTCCTCTTATTCTGCTTGATTTGTCGACCCGGGTTATTTTTAATGGAAAGACATCATTTCCAAGCCTTAATAAGAGATAAAAACTGCTTGAAAGAGGAAGTTTTTAGCAGTGCTATAAAGTAGTCGCCCCTCGTTCACTCAGAGGGGTTTTGGTTAATCGTTTTGTTGTGCATGAAGTCAGACAAACTTAACGCGTTTTATTTATTTTTTAAACAATTTGGCGTCATTCTGCATGAAAACGTTTTTATTTTTAAAGCCGTGCATGTGAGTCTGCATGCTGAAGGCGGACAGGAAGTCCAGAGAAACTAAACTCTAACCCACGTCCCCCCCGTCCATCTTCACCAAGTCACTCATTCACTCACAGTTTAAAAACCTCCTCCGTCCCCCCCGTCCCCCCCTCCTCCGCGTCCATCCGGGTGATTGGCATCTCATCGACATTCAGTCTTTCTTTCTTTTTGTTTTCCTTCATCTCTCCACTCACTCGCCCTCGCTCCGAGCAGGCAGTATTAAATCCGCTCGCCGTTCCTCCTATCTTCTAGCCATCTCCGCCGAGCGCTCCAAGTCGTGTGACGAAGGACTCAACACGTTCAGAGACGAAGGACGGCCGTCGTAAGTACCGCAGCCGCTCGGCGTTTTGGCTGCACCAGGATCGGGTTTGAAGATTAACTCGTTTTTTGTTTTTGGCAGGAGGCAGACAAAAAGAGTGAAGAGTTTCTTCACAGATGGGGTGAGTTTGTTTTTAATTATTTAATCTGCAAACGTTTTGGGACATCAAGCAGGAAAAACATGAAACTGTGTTTTAAACTGTTCATGTTGGTCCCTGCAGACGTTTGATCTCTCATCTGCAATGACCTGCTGACGCTTTAATCGCTCTGGGTTTCAGTCTCTGGACAACATCGGGACGGCGGAGGAGGTCCGCTCCAAGCGCCACTCCACCTCGGAGCTCGGAAACATCACGTACAGCGACGTGCGGCGAGAAGGATGGCTGCACTTCAAACAGATCCTCACGGAGAAGGGCAAGGTGCGCTCGCCGACGCAGGCGCTGACGGGACGATAACCGAGCGGGGAACGCCTCGCTAACATTGTGTTTCTGTTTTTTTAATTTACAGAAAGTAGGCAGCGGCATGTGGCCGTGGAAGCGAGTCTACTCAGTTCTTCGCTGCCATTCGTTGTTCCTCTACAAGGACAAGCGGGAGGCGGTGCTCGGCAGCACCACGATCAGCGGCGCCGCCGAGGACGAGCAGCCCATCAACATCCGAGGCTGCCTGGTGGACATCGCCTACAGCGAGACCAAGAGGAAGCACGCGCTGCGACTCACCACGCAGGACTTCTGCGAGTACCTGCTGCAGGCCGAGGACCGAGAAGACATGCTGGAGTGGATCAAGGTCATCCGGGAGGGCAGCAAGACGGACAGCGAGGTCAGAGGTCACGCCTCCGCCCGTTTCTGCGCCCGTGTCCGCTTCACGCAAACGTAACGCCGATGGCTTTGTCTCCCGCAGGAACTCGGGTTTTCCAGACAGGCGCTCATCAACAAGAAGCTCAATGACTACAGAAAACAAAGGTCGGTCTCCGCTGTCCTCCAACCACATCTACGAGCTCTGCTTTCGGCTGATTCGGCTGTTTTAGCCACTCAAACGTCTAAACGTTCAGCTCATTCAGGAGATGGGAGTGTTGTAGCTTTGATGCTTTTCAGGTTTTTTTACTGTTTACAAATATTTTCCCTCCCCAGAAACATTATTTTCCTTGCCTGCATGCTCAGTTATTGCCTTCTTCTGCTACCTTTAGCTTTTAGCTACCATTCTGCTACTTTTAGCTGGAGTTTTGCTCCTTTCAGCTTGTAGCTTGCTAGTATTTTGCTTCTTTTACGTTTTAATCTCAATTTCAGTCTTTCAGCACTCAGCTTTAATGCTGCACTTTTGTAAAAAATGCACATTTTTCTTGTTTAATCAGTTCATTATTGACACGACGGAGCTAAAACTTGTAAATCTTCTCATTTCTGTCATTTTTGTTTATTTTGGGTCAAAATGCTTCAAACCCTGGAGGCGTTTGTTGGTTCTGCCCCAGAATCTGAATCGGTTTGTCCTCCTGCGGGTCGGAGAGGTCGGGCATCTTCTTGTGGTTTTTTTTTTTGTGGAGGATGTAAACGATCAGCCCGTGTCTCCTTCTGCAGCCCGACGTCGAACAAGCCGGATCTGTCTCCCCGGTTGCACCGCATGATGCCTCCGTTCCTGCTGAATAAGACGGAGAACGCATCCGGAGCGCCGCGCTCCCCGAAGCAGGAAGGCAAAGGTGAGCGAAGGAGAAAGCCGACGCTCATCAAACCCGAGCTGAGGCCGTTTGTGAATTAAATACTCCGCTCTGAGATCACGACATTCACTCAGCTGTTCGGTTTGTTCGCAGACGAGAGCAGCCCTCCGAAGTCTCCGTGGGGAATCAACATCATCAAGAAGACGAAGAAAGCCGGGCCCAAATGTTTCGGCGTGAGGCTGGAGGAGTGTCAGCCGGGCGTGAACAACAAGGTCAGCCTCGGGTCTCCCTCCGTACGCAGGGTTTTTGTTTGTTTCTGTTTGGTTTTGCTCACGCTCCTGTTGCTGCGCCCCAGTTCGTCCCGATGATCGTGGAGTTCTGCTGCGGCTTGGTGGAGGAGATGGGCCTGGAGTACACCGGGATCTACCGCGTGCCAGGGAACAACGCCATGGTGTCGCTGCTCCAGGAGCAGCTCAACAAGGGCGTGGACATCAACCCCGCGGAGGAGGTGAGGGGGGAGCATTCCTTCCAACGGCGTTCCGAAGGAGCGGGATCGGTTCTGACAAGCCTTACGGGAAATAAAAGCTGATTTGCTCGTTTGCTCTGCTGTCTTCTCGTAGCGGTGGCAGGACCTGAACGTCGTCAGCAGTTTGCTGAAATCCTTCTTCAGGAAGCTCCCGGAGCCGCTCTTCACCAATGGTGAGTCCGAACGTGTCCCGACACGCCGACGCACTCCTCAAACGCGTTTTAATCCTCCCCCCCGCATCTGAACAGACAAGTACAACGATTTCATCGACGCCAATCGGATGGAGAACGCGTCGGAGAGGCTGAAAACCATGAAGAAACTGGTAGGCACTGCCGCCGCCGCCGCCGCCGTTTGGGGCCAACAGGTCGAGCGAGTTCCAGCGTTTTACTTTTTTCTGTTTCGCCTCAGATCCGAGACCTTCCGGATCACTACCACGACACCCTGAAGTTCCTCATCTGCCACCTGAAGACCGTTGCAGACCACTCGGACAAAAACAAGGTGCGTCCAGAGCCGACCGGAGCGGCGTGGAACCGGAGACGGGCGCCGTTACCAAACTCGCCTTTTTTTTTTTTCCAGATGGAGCCTCGTAACCTGGCGCTCGTGTTCGGGCCGACCCTGGTGCGGACGTCGGAGGACAACATGAAGGACATGGTGACGCACATGCCCGACCGCTACAAGATCGTGGAGACGCTCGTCCAGCACGTAAGGAGCGGAGCGCGAGCCATTAAATCGAGCGCAGGCTTAACGAAAGACGCTAAACGTTTCTCTGTCGCCCCCTGCAGTGCGTCTGGTTTTTCACAGAGGAGCTCGACAAGGACGAAAAGGTAAGTTTCCAATTAAAAACAAACATTTGACATGAATAAAGACGATCATTTAGAATCAGAAGCAAATAAATCCGATTAAACCCAAAAGAAACATTCTTTCTGCTCTGAGGAACAACTAACACCTGTTTCTGTTCAAAGAAAATCTAATATTTTTGGAATTCCTGGATCTTCAGATCATGAATGTAATTATTGGAGTTTAAAACATTAATTTTCATCCTTCGTGTTCCTGGTTTTCCTGATCTGATCCGGTTTGGTTGTCACTTCAGGTCCGTTTCACTGGGAAGTTCAGACGCTAAAGGCAACGATTCGTTCAGTTTCCACCTCCTGCGCTCGCTGCAGGAAGGATATTCGTCCGGTTTTTGGTGCATCTGCATCTTTTTCCTGCAAATTAAAAGTCAAAAGTTTGATTAAAATTAGATTAACGTCTCCCAGATGTTGATTATTTCACAATTATTTAAAAAATTTGTGTCCTGAGTGTCTGAAATTCAGCTTCCTTGGTGCAGACGCGTCGTTCCGAAGGCTGTTAAACATTATGTTTAATTTCAGCAGATTAAACTTTATCTAATTTTACTGTTTAATTAATAGAATTAATATTTAAAGGCGAGCCCTTAAAAAAATTATCTAACTTTTCTTAAAAGCCCGTCCCAAGGTCGTGGTTGTCCAAACTGATGACCCTTTAGCATAGGAATGTTTAACTGCACAGCTGGACACCTCATGGGTCGGGGATGATCCCTAATGATTTCAAGGTCAGAGGTAATCCTTAGTGAAAACCTTGTTTGTGCTGTAACTCTGCAACCGTGTAACGTAGAGATGTCAAACTGCATATCTGGACATATCATGGGTTGGGGATGATCCCTATTGATTTCAAGGTCATGGGGTCAAATGTCAAGGTCACAAGTGAGCTTGTAGTGAAAACCTTTTTTGTGCTCTAACTCTGCAACAGCGTAACGTTGAAATGTCAAGCTGCACAGCTGGACACATCAAGGGTTAGGGATGATCCCTATTGATTTCAAGGTCACGGGGTTAAAGGTCAAGGTTGCATTGTGACTGCGTTATAAAGTTCTTTTTTATTCTCTAACTCTGCAACCATTTATTTTAGGACTGTCAAACTGCATATCTGGACACTTCCTGGGTCAGACGTGATTCCTATTGATTTTTAGGTCACAGGGTCAAAGGTCAAGGTCACAGGTGACCCCTTAGTGACAACCTCTGTGCTCCAACCCTTGGTTCCGGTGTATTTTGCAGCTTTGTTTCTTGTTTTCTGGTCGTTTGGCTGAGAACGTCTGAGACGCGTGTCGATCCCATCGTATAACACTGGTTACATGATGTCCTGTTTGTCCCTTCAGACCCCGGTGGACACCGAGGACGTGCAGCCGGCTCCCAACATCGACCACCTGCTGCCCAACATCGGCAGGACGGCGCTGCTCGGGGAGGCTTCAGGTGAGCGCACGTCAGCGCACGAGCAGCTTTTTTAAAATTAAATAAAAAATCTAAATGTTTAAAGCTGGAAGTCGGGCCTGGCTTCATTTATCCTGAAGCAGGCCGGCAGGAGGCTCTGTCGTTATTTAACTCAGAGAGTTCTCCACTTTCCAACGGAACTTGAACGCAGCATGAAAGCTTTAGCTCTTTTAGCTCTCTGAGAGTTTGTGTTTGACGGCATGCCTGCACTTCTCTCCTCTTCTTCTTCTTCTTCTTCTTTTCCTGCCATGTTGCTCATCTTCCTCTTTCTCTCTGTGCGTTTCTGAATTTCCCTCTCTTAGCTGAGCTGGTGGAGCAGCCGCTGCGGTAGGATGGGAATCCCCCTCCCTGGAAATGTGTGTGTGTGTGTGTCAAGCTGTGAAAGTGAAAGTGTGTGTTCGTGGTGATGGCTTGTCTCCGTGGCGTCCGTTAACCCTGAGTGAGCGTCTCCGTCAGCGTCAGACTGAGGTTTCTGTAAACTCGCGTCGCTTCGCCGTCGCCCTGAACGGGTGACTGGGCTGCAGCTGCCGACGCCGAGAGACGCCTCCGTCTGTCTGCCAGGCGGCGCCGCTCGTCCTGTAAGCCTTCCTCTGGTTGATCCGACCCAATCATCAGGCTCCTAACCCGACCGGGTGCCGCCGCTTCAAACCCTCCCTGGTTTCTCACTTCCTGTCAGAAAAAAATGTGAAGCCTGCTGGCAGAACGAGGCGTTCAGCTGTTACTGTTTCCAGTTTCCACATCTCAGAAGCTTCAAAATGATACGTAGTTTGTTCAAAATGTGGCGATTTTACCGCCTGACACCGGTTTGGGTCTGGAGTGACGTCGTCGGCAACCTCAGCACCGGTTTTAAAAAAAAAAGAGGAAGCTTGATGATGATGAAGGGATTTCCCGGGAGAGAAACACGTTCAGCGTCAAAAGGAAATTAAAAAGGTTGTTTCTGAAGACGCAGCTGTCATTAAAAGGTAGATCAGGAAGATTATTTCCTGTTTTAGTTACCGGGAACTAAAAAAAAACAGCTGCACGGGTCGCACACAAACACAATAAAACAATAAATATAACCGTTCACAGTTACACAGCAGTCAGCTCGTAGGTTTGAGTCAAAAAAAACCTCATAAATAAAAGTTTCTTTAATCGACTCGTTTTCCAGTCAATCTGTAAATAAATTAAAGCTCTTTAAAGTCAAACTTGACGTTTAAAGTTAAAAACAGCAATCCTGATCTGTTTGAACGAGTTTACAGATATTTATATATGAACTGCGGGTACACGCTCAATGTAAACAAAGCATTCGTCACACTGACCTGCGACAGCCGTAGTTTGTGCTGTTAAATAAATTTAGTCAGTAATTTTACAATTGCGTGGATTAAAACGTGACCTCCGTGCAGATATTAGTTCAAACTGTGACACAAATGTTGTTTGTTTAAAGTTTAAACCGTATTTTAACGTTTGACGTTCTCCTAAACGGAGTCAAATGTGAATTAGGAGCGAAACGATGAAACTTTATTTATAAAGCACCTTTTAATACAGCAGAGCGTCTCAAAAAATAATAAAATAAAACATGAAAAAGCAACAAACAAGCAAAGTTTGGGGTTTATTGAAGAATGTGTGCTAATTGCACTCTAATCGCTTTAAAGGAACCTAATTAATCATTTAATTGATTATCTGTCGGTCGTTTTATTCTGGTTGGGTTCTTCTGCGTTATTGAGCACTTTGAGGTAAGAAAAGTTAAAAAAATAAAGAAAACTTAAACATCAGATAAATGACATGAATCTATCTTTAGGGACTAATTACAGCAGAAATAAAACAGATAAATATATTATTAGCAGCTGAAAAGGATCATAAATTGATCTTTTTAATAATGAAGCTAATCGGTCGGATCAGATGTCTCCATGACGCAGTGATAAAATTAAAAAAAAAAAACTGATTTTTACCTGGGGTTTGATCGGCGCACCTGAACGCCTCACCTGCTGCGTTTAAGGGTTCAACCTAACATTTATTGGTGTGTTTGTGGGGAAACGTGCTTCTCTGTCGGTGAATGATGCCCGCAGTCTGTTTGGCTTCTGTTGGCGCGTGTGTGTGTGTGTGTGTGTGTGTTCGCTGTTTTTCCCACCAAAAAGCTTCACTTCCTGAATGTTTGATCTGGACTCTGACGTGATGAGACGACACAGAGGAAGGCCGGCTTTCAAGAAAAAAATGAAATTGATTTTTAATTCATTTATTTTTAATTTCCAGTCAAAAAAATAAATAAACTAAAGAAACTTTAGTTTTCCATAAAGAGCGTCCTCTGTGTCGTCCACCATGACGGTTTATGCTCCATGACTTAGACTCGTCTGACCTGCTGACGGGTTTTTGTCCTTTTTCTCAGACTCAACCAACAGTGACTCGGCTAAATCCAAGGTAACGGCTCACACACACACACAACAGACGTAATTTGATCGAAAACCGTCTCGCTTCAACGTAAAATCTGCAAATCAAACCTCAAACCGTCGGCTCGACTGGGGATCGCTCGCTGTCACTTTTGGCGGCGTTACGGCGTTTGGCGAGGACCTAATTAGTAAAAAGATCGACGGGATTTGTGGAGAACCTCAAACTCAGCAGGAACGCCGTTCAGAGTTAAAACAGGACAGAAAGCTGAGCGGCCATTTTGTTACCTTTAACAGCTTTAACCTTTTTAAACAAACTCTTTTTTTGGTACAGACTCGAGTTAAACGTCCAAACGTTGGGATTTTTGTCGTCTTTCACTCGGCGAGCGTCTCGCGGTTTTCTCTCTAATCCCCTCGGATTACGCAGAGTGCACGCCCGAGCTTCCACAGATTGTTATATTTCATTTTAAAAACTGAAAACTACATTTAACTCCAACATGAAACACTGTGACCAGCAGAGTCTTCAGGATTTATTATCCTTTTACAGTTAATCCATCAGAATGAAGTTTCGATTATTCCAAAGTTACGTCGGGATGTCGCTTCTTCGTCACCCGTCAGAATAAATTCAGTTTTTTATTTTTAATAAAACGCAGCGATGCAGTGAAATGTCTTCGTCTTTCAGAGGTCCTGGGGATCGAAGAAGGACCTGACGGCCAAGGACTTCCTGGCTCTGTCCATCATGTCCGCCGTCTCGGGACGCAAACGCAGGAAGCGCCGCAACAACCGCCGCGTGGGCAGCAGCACCGACGACGACTCTGAGCACGAGGCGCTGAAAGCCGGACACCCGGGGATGGAGGAGGAGGAGGAGGAGGAGGAGGAGGAAGAGGAGGAGGAGGCAGAACTACCTGTGGGAGACGCTGCTCCTCGAGCAGAAGGAGAGGAGGACGATGATGAAGAGGAAGAAGAAGAGGAGGAGGAGGAGGAGGAAGCTGTCGGAGCGAAGGAGGAGGAGGAGGAGGTTCCTTGCTGTAAAGAGGATGAGGAGGCAGGAGGAAGGCAGACGGCCATGTTCTTACAGGAGGACGGGGTGCAGGCGGAGGTGAAGGGTCAGCCGTGGCGAGCTCCAGAGGACGCCCGCTCCATCGTCTCCGGTTACTCCACCCTCTCCACGTTAGGGCGGAGCTTGGGGTCCGAGGGCCGAGGCGAGGACGCCGACGACGAGCACAGTGAGCTGGTGAGCGAGACGGACAACGAGAGCGGCTTTGCGTCGCGCTCGCTCACCCAGGAGAGGCCGAGTAAACAAACAACAACAACAGGAAACGCACAACCCGCCGCCGCGCCGCGCAGCTTCCTCTACTCGCACTGCAAAACCCCCAACGCCGCTCTGACCCCGCCCAGTCTCGCCACACACGCCCCCGACTCTGCAGAGAGGAGCGACGGAGGAGCGCGCTCCACCACACCTTCGTCCTCCTCCTCCTCCGCCCACCGGCTGCACGCCCGGCCCTCCTTCAACTCCCACCGGCTGATCCAGTGCGACACGCTGGCCCGGAAAAAGCTCAAGTCCGAGAAGTCCCGTGCCCGGTCCCAGGACCTGCCCGAGTCCCAGGAGGAGGGGACCGGGTCGGAGAGACAGGACGCCTCCAGGACCAACCCGTCCTCCGCCAGCAGCCAGGAGAGCCTGCGGCCGGCACGGTCCAAACCCGCGCTGCTGCCCACCGAGGCCACCTCCTTCGCCCCCATCGGACCCGGCGGCCGGTCCCTGGCAGAACAGGTCCGAGCCCGGCTACTGGGCTCCGCCGACGACCTGCGCAGCGTGGGGCTGAGAAGGCAGCCGTCGCCCGAGACGCGCAGGAAGAAGCGAGCGTGGCGCCGGCACACGGTGGTGGCGTCGCCGACGGAAACCACCGAGAAGAGGCCCCCGCTGACGGCGTTCCCCCCGCCCGCCAACGGCCAGAACCGGAAAACGCCTCAGGGCGCAGACGGGCTCGACCCGGGACCGCTTCCCCGCCAAACCCCCACCTCCAGATTCCACCAGTACCTGTGAAGCTCCTCCTCCTTTCAGGAACAGAGACAGGAACTCACCTCGCCGCCGCCGTCGCCTCTTCCTCCTTCCTGTTCGGCTCACAGGTGAGATATCAAAGAAAACGGCGCTCCGAGTCCAGCTGGGGTCGGTAAAAACGTCGTCTTAAAACAGCTGAGTAGTTAATCGCGCTCCGGACCGCGGTCACTGTCAAACTCTTAATTTAATTTAACTCCGACGCCTGAAACAGTCGTTCAGTCGTCTCTGCTTCTTAAAGAAAGACAAATAATTAGTGATCGTGTCTGAGCATGCAGGTGTTTGTGTTCAAACGTTTTGTAACATTTGTACAAAGCCTCGCTAAGTTAACCCTGTAAATATAAATATTATGTTTTTTTCTTTTTTAGTTTTTTTTATGGTTTACAAAACTGTGCACACGAAGTGCGGTCATTTCTTTCAAGATGTTACTTGAAATGTTTTTAATATATTCTCCTTTTTTTTTGTTTTGTTTGTTTATATTCTCTATATATTATAAATATATATTTTGTATTAAAGTAAAAAAAGTCATTTTATTATTGTGGTTCTTGGGCGAACCTGCTCCTTCCTGGTTTACAGCAGAAAACCTTTAACTCCGATAAAAACTCTGCAGGAACACGGAGCGACACGTCGACGGCTTCAGGTGGAAATAAAAACAGAATAAACTCGTGTTTCACTCACAGGGTTAGGTTGCTCCAGATGTTTCTCCTCTTCTTCTCCCATCAGTCTGTAAACATCTGGACCTGAGGTTGTCCCATTCTGTCTGTTCAACAGTCCTGGATGGGAGCAGATCCTTTCCAGAGGCACTAATGCACCCCCATACCATCAGAGAGGCAGGCTGACCTCAGAACAGTTCTCCTCTTTGGTCCAGAGGAGACACATCTGTTCACATCTGGCTTCTTCTTTGCCTGATAGAGCTTTAAGCAGCATTTGTGAACGGCACGGTGAACTGTGTTTACAGACAGTGTTCCTGAGCAGAACCAGAACCAGAACCTGATCACCTGTCACCGTTTATGGTGAAGCTCCACCCATCTTTCTGACCTAATTAGCTTCAGAACGTTCCTCCAGCTGTTTTCTTACTCGAACCTCTCACCTTTCTGAGACATCTGACACGTTTCCTCCGTTCTGTTGTGATTAAAAACACGAGTTTATGACACCTGCAGGTCGTCATCGGCGTTTCTGAACCCGTCTCCGGACGAAAACCCCGGCGCTAACGGCGTGCCTTCAGCTCGTCTGCCGCCTCGGCGAGGAAACGGTACAACTGAAAACGGATCGTTTATTTTTTTATTTTATTCACATTTTTTCTCCCCTGAAAGGCGCGAACGATCCCGGTCAGAAATCAAACAAGCAGCTCTCGTCTCGTCTTACCTCAAAGATTCTCCTACAAGTGCCTGATTTCCGGGGCGTCTCTCTCGTTTTTTTGCGTGGGAAGCACGCGCCGAGCCAAGAACCTCCATCTATGCAGTCGCTCCTCGGCGCCTCCATTTGAAAACCGGTACGCCTCACATCGATCCCACGGTTCAGGTCTGAAATGTGATTTTCTTTTTTTTTCTTTTCTCGATGTTTTCTTATTTGTTTCTTTTTTTAAAAAGTAATGTTTCTGTTTTTGTACATACTACCCTGATGTGTAACATACTGTGTTGTGTACATTTGGAGCTGCTTTACTGATGTAAAAATAAAAGAAACGACTGGACTAAAAGCGGCTGCCCTCCCGCCTGGAACCATTTCCCCTCACGGCTGTTTGCTTTAAAGCGAAGTTAAACGATGTAAATAAACAGAACTATGTTTAAACGAGTGTGTTTCATGTTGGACACACACACACACACATTTCAGATAAGGTGAAACAGGTTGGCGCCCTCTGGTGGCGGCAGATGAGTCGAGCACCTCAACTGCTTGTCTGTTAGCGAAATATCTCTCAGCGAGGAATCACTGAACGTTCGTCTACAACTGATTAACTTTTGGAGCTGACCCAATTCAAAATAGCCGCCCCAGCCAGCACAGAAACGGCTCTGACTCGGTCAGATTTACAGACACAGACCTCAGGTTTGGTGTGGTAGTAGCTGAGAGTGATCCTCAACACGGACTCTGAGTTTACAGCTTTACCTCCAGCGGGACTTTAAGGAAGTGATTAAATGCACTTCAAGATGGCCGCCTTACAGAACACAAATGTCTTTAACTCAGTTTTACAGATTGTTCAAAAACTTCACTGCTTAGCAAAATATCTTATGAACCACAGAGACATTTTTAATAAAACTTAAAGGAAATAAATCACCAGATGTGCATCTAGAGCTTTGGGTTCAAGATGGCCGCCACAGCTAATTGTGGTTAGGTGGGTTTGAGTGGCGGCGGGTGACGTGCATTTCCTTCCAGAACAGGAAGTGAGAGCAGCAACTGCAGGCCAGGTCTTCATCCAGAACCGGTCCGGCCTGAGGTTCTGGCCCGCCGCGGGGACGACATGACAGCTCAAATCAAAACTTCTTTTTTTTTTTTATTATTTATTTTAACCAATGGTGACACACAGCTGTTAAAACTGGGGGGTTGTTTATGACCAAAAAAACCCCAAAAATAAACATTAAACGTCATCAGATTTACAACGTTTGAGTCTCTGATCAAACATGGAACAGTTTATGTCAACAGATACAAAGTTGATCTGAAAAAAAAAAAAAGACAAATTAAAACTTAAACACCTCTTTATGTTAAAAAAAATATTAAAGGTACTCGCTGCCAAGTCGCTGAATATTTCTCTTTTTTTAAAGGTGTTAGAACCAACAAACAGCTGGATTAGGTCTTTGTTTACATTGAGCGCAGACCCGCGTTTCAGAGTAAACTGAACCATTTGGTGTCTTTCAGGGTAAACTTTTATTTGTTTGTTTGCGTTCACACTTTGCAGGGAGTACCTTTAATTTCGACATATTTACAATCATTTTTAATTTTTTTTGTGTCTTTTTTTGTTTGGAACAGGTCAGATAGAAAATGAAACGTCAGGTTCTGCGGGACTTTGTGTCCAAAAGACAAAACTGATTACAGAAACTTTGACAAAAACCAAAACCAATCGCAGCAGCAGTCCCGGGTCTTTTTTTTTTTTTTACCTTCTCTAAAATGGCTCCCACGGCCCGGACCTTCAGGTGGCCGGGATCTGGGCCCGGTTCTGCAGGAGCAGCTCGGTGTTCTCGGCTCTCAGTCTCTCCAGCTCCAGCTCCATCTCCCGGATCCGGACCTGGGAGCCCTCCGGGGCGGCGCGCCTCAGCCGGTTGTTCTCCTCCTCCAGCCGGGACATGCACTTCTCCAGCTCCAGGTACTCCTGCACCAGCTCCTGCTTGGTCATGTTCTGCAGGCTCTCGACGTGGTACATCTCGTAAGTCTCGGAGAAGTCCCTCTGGAGGAACTCCCCGCCCGCGTTCCCGGGCCTCCCGATGCCGTCGCTGCCACCGCCGCTGCCGTCGTCCTCCTCGTCCTCTTCCTGGTCGAAGAGGTCCTCCTCGCTGCCGGTGTCCTCCGCGCGGCCGCCGGCCCCCAGGGACCGCCTGACCCCGGTCTCGGTGTTCAGGTCGGGCTCCTCCCGGTCGTGCTCGTCCATCAGGAATTGGGTGGTGTTGTAGGGCGCGACCGGGAGCCCCTTGGCGAACATCTCCTCTCTCATCCGGGAGGCCCTGGCGGTCTCCCGCTCCTCCAGGGCCTTCTTCTCCTCCCAGGAAAGTTTGTTGTACGGCTTCCAGCTGCGCTTCTTCTTGGAGGTCCTGCGCCGGTGCTTCTTCTTGCCCAGGCGCGCGTCCAAGCCGGTGTCGGAGTCGACGAGCAAGCCCTCCTCCTGGACCTGGACCGGGACCTGGTTGGAGAAAGCCCGGCGCAGCGCTCGGTCCCCCGGGGAGTCTCCGCTGGGCGTCTTGTGAGGCTGAGCCGCGTTTCCGGGGCACACCTCCCGCTGTCCGCCTCTGGTTTGCCACAACTTGTCGGCGCTGATATCCCCGCAGCTCTCCGCCCGCCGCCGGTGGTTCTGCTCCCTCTGGCGCCCCCTGTCGCCGTTCTGCGGTAAGCCGTGGCTGTTGGCCGGGAGATGCTCCGACGCGTCCCCGCGGCTCCCACCTGATGGGCTGCCCGGAGTTCCCAGGTGATGGGTCTGCTCCGCCGGCTCTGTCATTCTCGCGATCACTTCCGGTGCTTCCGACCTGTTAGCGCATCCTCCTCCTTACTTCATCGCCTCGACGCCGAACGTCAAAGTTCGCTTGAAAGAATAAAAAACTTATTCTTTTTTCTTTTTTGGTCCTTCCCTCTCCGACTTCCAGAGCAAAAATACGAAGTTTCAAAATGGAGTCAAAAGTTAACTTAAGAAAGGTAAACACTTGTTACTCCCTCCAAGGGTTTGTCGGAGCAACTGTCGCTAACTACCATTAACTGTTTCGATGCTGTCAGCGCTTAACGCTCTCTGGGAGACAGCGTTTCACCGCCACAACAGTGTCCAGTGTGCTGCTCAAGAAGAGGGAGCTCCTGCTTATATATGAGCTCCGCCTCCGACCGCGCGCATGCCTCTTCTTCTAACACCGGCTGCATTGTGGGATATGTGGTCCTCATTGCGTTCCAGCTAAAGGCTTAGGCCCCTACAGTAAACTACATAGTCCACAAGTCTAATTTGAATGACGTGCCTTTTACCCAATGAAAACGGAGGATTGTCCGCCCAGCAAACCCCGCCCTGCTCTTTCTCGATTGGCTGACGGGGTAACTTTGCTGTTGCTAAGCTTGAATTATTTTCTGATTGGACGGTAGGGCTATCAATCAGCAGAGCGTACCCTACACCGAAAAAAGCAGTCCCGGGCATTTTTTGTAGGCTGTACCATTTGCAATCGGAGGGGTGACGACTACAAAGAACGAAATATATTTGATTTAAAGACTCTTATGCGACATAGTATCAAATCAGCAATATACAATAATACATTTTAGTTTAAAAAATAAGATTTATGTTTTTGTTGAGACTACAAGGTCCACAGCAAATTTAATAACACAGTGAGAACCCCCTTTATTTAAAGCCAAATGAAACGTTCCCGCTACGGAATATAGTCCGTTTTCAATGTTCACTTTAGAAAATAGATATCCGCAAGTAGCTATCTAAATGTGCATATTTTTGAAGCGTTTGTGTATAAAAGCTGGCTTTCGGACGCCATTTTGAGTGAATAGATGTTTCCGTTTCGATGTTACACGCTGTGCGGAGTGATACGTCGAAGGGCAGGGGCTAGGGGGTAAGAAATGTGAAAGCAGCATAAACAAACGACATTTATTGTGCAGCTGCCGCAGCGAACAAAACCCCGAACCCGTCGTTGTCAAAAGGGTGGGTCAGGCGATCTCACACTTGCTCAATAACGCTTTTATCAACGGACGGAGTGGTGTAGATCATCTCTTGGGTGTTTTGTTTTATTTAGTTTCTTCGCAGCCCCATCACGCAGTGTCTACACGATTTGCTTCGAGTGTAGTCAGCTAACGTTAGCCGAGCGTTAACGTTGGTAGTTAGCGAACGAGCGCTACGTTTTACGTTTTTGTCGCTCCCAAACTAAACACTGCAAAGATTTTTTTTTCCACTTTGAGTGAAGTCATATGCACTATATTAAATTAAAAAACAAAAAAAGACAACCCTTAAAAAGCTTAGGCATGAAAATGTTGCACAGGAAATGGTTCCTAACTGACGAAGAAACGTCGCATTGAACACGAAGCTAAGCTAACAACTAGCTCGCGCTTCGGTGCTTCGTTGTAACACAAATATAACTGCTTTGGCTATTAAATTTTAAAAGAAAAATGTTTAATCTCCACGAGGCTGTCTTTATAGCTCAATCTTACCACATAATATTTATTACAGCACTCATAAACAAATAGGCGGAATTTAGCTCAATGCTAAGTAGGCCAACGTGTTCTCGGCGGGCTCCGCTTAATTCCTGGTTTATGACTTCATTGCGGTTTTCCTGTGACTGTGTTAGTCTTATTAAAGCGTTTATGTTTTTAAAAAAAAACGTATAAGAGCGGACCGAACCCAAAGCAGTAACATCGCATCAACTCACTGAATTTCAGTTTTTGTTTTTATTATTTTTTTAGTCACACGACCAACTTGCATGGTTTCAGGAAGTAGTCCGAGCCCGAGCGTCCAAGGAAGGCACCCATAAATCTTTGCTTTAGTTGACATATAGTTGTTTTTTTTTAAAAAAAAAAAACCTTCATTCTGTTGTTTTACTTGTTTTTTTGCCCATTTTTTCGTTTTTATCTGTTTGATTTTAAACTGCACACAAAAGGAGTTCAGTAAACCAGATAAAAACAATCAAGAGTTTGATTATTTTGATATTTTTATTGATTTTTTTAACCTTTTTCCCCCTACACACACAACCTTGCAGGTAGCTATGGAGTTGGCAGGTAAACTACTTATGTTAAAGCTGCATGCTCATGCACACACACACTGATAGTTCCTTAGCAGTTTTCATGAAGTAGTTTTTTTATATTTTTAGTGCAGAAATGGGTTATTAATAGGTCATTTATTTGTAGTGAATGGCTCTAACTGTGAATGTAAACAGCAGGAATCTACTAACAGCACAGCCCAACTATTTGCACTGACAGCAGCAGGGCCCGGTTTCACCTCTGGCAAATAAGTAAGCCGAAGCGGGAATCCTTGGAGAAGGAGGCGATTTGCTCCAGTTAATGGAAAACCTGACGACCCGGCGAAGGGCTGCAGATACACTATCGCTCCTGCACAGATCGCAGCCCGGGGAGGATTAGCAGGCATGACTTAATCTCTGGCTCTGTCTGACATGGTTGCTGCTGCCGCCGCTGCTGAGGGAAGATGGAAACAGTCTCAACTCTGAGAGATGTTACATGAAAACCTGCTTTTTTCCCCCCCTGCTCAGGTGTTTTCTCTGCATTCATTAGGAGTTAAATCCTCACTCCTCGCATCTGAGCTCTGAGCAGGAGGGGTAAACAAATCATCCTCCATCTGCAAAAGATGAAATGAGAGGAGATGAGATGGTTTTCCTGAACTGTTTTTGTTTTTTTTTTAAATCTAGTAATTCACGCAAACGGACAGCAGGGGGCGCCTGAGCTCCATTTACTGACAAACTGGATTTTATTAGTTTAAAACTTTTAAAGGAGAACATATTAATGATAATATCCTTATTTTTAAATCTTAAACAATCCCTCCTTTAGGCACAGATAAGGTTAGGAGCACAGATTTGTTTAAATCATAACAAATAAACACAAATGTGTTAATTTATTGAGATTTGACTGAAATAACTGTTCCTGAATCACGTTTCAGGTGAAAAATGAAGCTTTAATTGGTAATTTATTTGCTTTTTTTAAATAAAAAGAAAGAGTTGTTAACTTATGAGCCTCCACCGAAGAGAGGAAGGCATTGCTCGTTTGCTGTGTTAGCAAAATATCTCATGAACCACTGGAGGGGATTTTAATGGAAGCTTTAGGAAGGGATCAGCTTCTGGAGTTAGGCCGGTCCAAGATGGCCGCCACAGCCAGCTGACATCAGCAGGTACAGATATTAGGATGAAGCTCGGGGTGGTAGTAGCTGAGCATCGTCCTGAAGCGGCAGCAGGTTGCGGTGATGGGCTGTAGACGAGCCGCGGCGGGCGATATGCATCCCTCCCTCCCTAAGGGAATGCCGGGTCTTTATGTGAAACTTTGTGTCCCTCTTTGATGCGGCTCCTGTTAGTTGGAGGAGGAGGAGGAGGAGGAGGAGGAGCGGCTCGGAGCGCGCAGCCCGGGCGGAGGAGGGACTTGTCCACATGTGGACATGGGACTTGTCCTCTAAGCTGCGTGTCTCCGAGCCCCGGGGAGGGGGGGTCTGTCTTCTGGTGTCCGGCTCGAAGACATCCAGGCAGAAGCTCGTGAGTTCCTTAAAGTTTTAAGAATAAAAAATCAAAATAAAATCAAATGTCGGGCAGCTCCAGCAGCAAGCCGGCGGGCTCCAGCTCCGCGGAGCGGCGGGGGACAGCAGCTGAGGAGGCGGGAGATCCTGTCAGGAGGCTCGGTGAGTTCTCAGAGTTTGTGTCTCTTTCTGTCAGCTTCTCTGTTCTGCTGTTTCCTGGAGGAGTGCGTGTCGCCCGCCGCTCCAGGTGCCACAGCTTACATCACCTGACCCTGGACTCTCAGCTGCTTCCAGGGGTCAGTTTGACTAAATCCTGTTTCTGTGCCCGCTGAGGTTGATTAGCTGAGGCGGCCATCTTGAATTGACCCCCAGAAGCCAATCAGCTGCAGCTGTCAAACCTGCGGTCGCATACTGAGAGTTTCAGTGACGTCACTGCGGTGATTCACGAGATATTTTGCTAACAGTCAGAGTCAGAAGCCTCTCAGGTCAGATCTAAATAAAACAAACTGACAGGAAATCAGACAGCTGAGGTTTAGTCAGCATGTGGGCGAGATCTCAGCCTGATTTCAGTTCAATTTTTAGCCTGATTTTAAGGTGATTTTTAGTTCAATTTCAGGGTGTTTTTAATCTGATTTCAGGGTGTTTACAGAGTATTTTTTAGAGTGTTTTCAGCCTGATTTTAGTGTGATTTCAGCCTGTTTTCAGGGTGTTTATTAGTGTTTTCATACTGGTTTTAGCCTGATTTCAGTCTGATTTTAGTGTGTTTTCAGCCTGATTTCAGGGTGTTTTTAGCCTGTTTTTATGGTGTTTTCAGTTCAATTTCAGGATGTTTTTTACTTGATTTTCAGCCTGTTTCCAGGGTGTTAACAGAGTATTATCAGGGTGTTTTTAATCTGATTTTAGGGTGTTTTCAGTGTCATTTTCAGCCTGTTTTCAGGATGTCTTCAGGGTGTTCTTCAGCATGATTTTAGGGTGATATTTCAGGGTGTTTTTTAGCATTTCCGTGGTCGGGAGCAGCTGACCTGCAGTCTTGCCTCACGACCCTAAAAATAGCGCCTGCTGGAGTCGAGACTCAGGAAGCGTGGGGCGGCTGTTTGCCACCTGACCCGGTTCTGCTCCGGTTCAGCTGTCCTTTAACTCAGCAGGTTCACAATCTGGACAAATTACCGAAATATTAAAATACTCTGGGTTCAACATGGCCGCCACAGCCAACTCAAACATGGCCGACAGCTTCAAACTCAACCTGAAATTCAGTGTCTTAGAAGCTGAAACTGAGTCAGATCTGTCCGCCTGTTAGCAAAATATCTCAGAACATAATCGCCAGATGAACCTTTGCAGCCAACAACATTCAAGATGGCCGCCTTGGCCAACACTAAAGTGGCTAAGACAGAGCTAGAATCGGACGTGGTAGTAGCTGAGAGTCGCTCTGAGGCAGACATGTTGGTTTTCTCCACTCGGGGATAATCGTTCAGGAGTTTCTGCTCGTCTTCGTCCGTAAATTTATCAACATTTGTGACCTTAAAGCGACAACAGGTTGGTCGTTTTTTCAAAATAAAACAAAAATGAATATCTACAAGGTTTCTGAGGGACCAGAGCAGGTCATAACTATGATACTTCCACCTCCGTGTCCCGGGAATGATCAGAAAGTTGCTTGCAGACGATCGGAAAACGTTGCCGCGGTTGGAGCTTGAAGACGGCGTTTCGTGAGAGAAAATCTCTGAGATCTGATCTGACGTCAGAGTTTTTTGCTCCTTTCTGTCGCTGTCAGGATTGTGGATGACGGAGACGAACCCAAATTGCAGACTTTAATGAAACACTAATTTATTAAACAAAGAAACAAACGAAAACAAAAGCTGACGAGGCAGCAAACAAACAAAAACTAAATTCAAAAGCATAACCAAAACAGGAACTTAGAAAACAGGAAACCTGGAGCGAGGCAGCAACAAACAAACATCAAACAATAGACAAACCTTAGACAATGGACCAGCGGAGTGTGGAAGGCAATGACCGGGTTTTAAAGACTGAGGATAATTAGGTAAATGGAGACAGGTGACGTGATTACAAAGTGGGGACAGGTGTAGGTGTGGCCAGGAGATAAAGAGAGACTGAGGAGGAGCAAATGAAACATGAAACAAGAGACAAGACAGAAACCAAGCAAACCAACAAACTAAATAAAAACAAAAACCATAACACAGAAAAAACCCAAATCACCACAGTCGCTTTTTAAAAGATTTATTCCTTCACCGATCTGAGCGCTTTAACTGTGTTTTGTCACTTTTACGATCCAGAAAACCCAAACTTCTCTTCTTCACGTTTAAACCTGTTTTAAACTTTAAATTCTCTCTTCTTGATTCACAGATTTCAGATTTTAGTCCTCTGCACACCTGAAGAATGAACCAGATAAAATCATATTTAATTTCATTTCGTCGCCTTGACTTCTGATCAAATATTGACCCGTTTTAATTAAATGCTGGAAACACAAAACAAATATTTAAGCTGGGATCTGTTCAGGTGACGGTTTTGTTTTACTTTTTATGGAGCAGATAAACAACGTTTTGGTTCTTAGGAAGGAAAAGTTTGACCGAAACGCTGCATCAGGTGAGATTTCACATTTCAAATAAACAAACAGATCAAACAAAGCTGCCAAGTTTCCATCGATCCAGATCGTCTGTTTGGTTTGTTTCCCTGGAATCTGAGCCTCGTGTTCAGACAGGCAGAGAAATCGGTTCCTCCCCACGGCGGAGTGACCTTTGACCCGCCGGGCTCCGGGGTCGTCCCTGAACGATCCGTCTAAATGTGGCCAAGAATCTGCGCTCGCCGGCTCGTGTGACGGAGACAGAAACCTGAACCTGCGTCGGCCCGGAGGAGCCGATAATCTCAGCAGCCGAAGAAGCAGCTGATGTGACTCTGATTCGGCTGTTTGTGTTTGGAGCGGCTGCTTGTTTAGTCAACATGGCTGCTCTCAGAAAGCAGTCATTATTCCGGTCCGTTCACGTTGCGCCTTCATTCAACAAGTCTAAACAAGCGTTGGACGGATCGCCGACTCACTAGTCGGGAGTTTTCGGTGATCGCTGTTCAGCGACACGTAGGACGGCGTCTGTTTCCATAACGCCGCCGCCGCGGACCGTCCTGGTTGTTTCTCTGCTCCGACGCACCTGATCCAAGTCACTGAGTGATTAAAGGGTCTCTGCAGAACTGGAGGACCTGCTTATTTATTCCCATTTGGAGACGGGATAACGCTCATCTGGACACCTCATGTGTTGGGGATGATCCCTACTGATTTCAAGGTCACAGGGTCATAGGTCACGGTCACAAGTGAGCCTTTGGTGAAAACCTTGTTTGTCCTGTAAGTCTGCAACCGTGTGACGTAGGGATGTCAAACTGCATATCTGGACACCTCTCGTGTTGGGGATGATCCCCAGTGATTTCAAGGTCACGGGGTCAAAGGTCAAGGTCACAGGTGAGCCCTTTGTGTGCTCTAACTCTTCAGCCATGTAACATAGGAACGTCCAACCCTTTTCCTCTACATCGTGTCTGCAGACGGGAGTATTAAGTATCGTTTGTGGTAAAACAGAGCTTTACATCGTCACTCTTTGCTTCCATTACCTCCCTTTACGTTCTTTGAATGCTCTCAATAGCGTTCATTTTAAAGAAAACCAAACCCGAGGAACGTGTTTTTCAGGTTTCTATTTCGGGATATTGGTTGTGAATGTTGATCTCGGTAGAATGCTTCGAAGACTGGGGAACATGAATGGCACAGGCAAGTTTTTGTTGTTGTTTTGTTTTTATTTCTTTTAAACCAGAGCTCATCAGCATGGTTACCGGCCAGTCGGCGCGCGGGAATTCGACCAGCTGATTTAGTGGGCGCCAAACGAATCTTCTGCTGCCGGGGGGTGAGAAGAAAGCAGCTCTTGCCCGCCGCTCCACTTGCACAACTTTTAGACTTTCAGAGGACTGCGGTGCATTAAAAGATGCACGTAGAGAAGAGATAACGCGTCTGAGGCAGATCTACGAGTCGACGGAGCCAGTTCAGGCTGTTCGGGCAGCTCGGCGTGGTCAGTGACCTGCAGTTAATCAGGTCCTTGTGCTGCTTGTGGGAATGCCTTGCACGTGGTAACAGCTTGGAAAAACAGGGGTTGTTGTGGACTGGGGGTCCGGCAGGAGGAGACGGAGGGGGGGGTCTTTGTGTTCGGTGCTTTTCGAGGGGAGGGGAGCTGTTTGGCACCGACGGAGGCTGTGATTTAAAGGGGAAGAGAAAGAGAGCTGGAACCTGGCAGGAACTAAACGGTAACTCGATGGGTGAGAGCCGAGCTGAAAGGCTCGAGGCGTGGCTGAAAGGCCAATAAAAGTTGCCCTGGAAAGAGTTTTTAAGGAACCAGATTCCTAACTACACTTTTACATGCTAGCATTATAAATACGTTTAAAAACAAACCCATTTGTTACGCAGAACCACCTGAAGCGTGAGCTGTTTCTCCAGATTCAGCTCCTCTCCTCAGGACTGACTCCCACTCCGATATTTAAACCTCTGGAATGTGATTTGGAAATCCTGTGTAAACACGGCTTCCAATGTGGATCTGGCTGTCAGAAAACATGAACTTTGAACCAGATTCGCAACAGATGACTCCGTCAAGAGTTTTCACTTTATTCCAGTTTCATCCGACAGGCCGTCTGTTTACGTTAACTCAAAACTCTAAATCTTCACAATCATTTCTTTAACCTCTGCTTCAGTCTTTTATTATTAATCCATCTGAACCACATCATGTAAAATGCAGCCTTTTGCTCTGATTCTCCTCCGAGGCAGAAATAAATTTACAGATTATCGCGCCCGAGTTGAACCCCTCAGACGAGCGTCCCGTCACTTTTTTCTCTCACGCAGCTCGTTTTATCTTTTTCTTTTTCTTAATTTCATGCTGGAAAATTACTGTTATTGCAAAAAAGTCCCTTCTGAAAACCCTCCCATTCCTGCACGGGTCCACGGCGCGGGTTATTTCCTCCCAGGTTTGTGTATAAAACACGTCGGGAAGTTTAAGGTGTCAGCAGAGGAGCGATGAATGCAGTCAGGAGTTTAGTCCTGTCTCAGAGGGAGCCACTTTCAAAGCAGAACTCCTCAGAAAAGGTTGTAAAGTTTGGTGAAATGTCACTTAAACAGAAGGAGGGGTGCGGCGAGCGCTGCAGCACCCCCCCCTTGATGGCCACCAGAGGACATCCGTGTCTAAACGCACGCTTTAAGGAGTTAAAGGTAGTCAAACTGTGAAATCAGACGTAAAGAAGTCGCAGCTTCCATCAGTGTTTCAGACACGCGGTTCTGAAATGCAGGTACGCGCCAAACGTAAACAAAGCGCTCAACAAATCTGAGCATAAATTCGTACCGCTGTGTCAGATTTTCCCCCGATCCCTATTGATTTCAGGGTCAAAGGTCAAGGTCACAGGCATTACTGGTGTGAAACCCTTTTTTGTACTCACATTCTGCAACCGTTTATTGTAGAAAATTCAAACAGCATAACTGGACATTTCATGGGTCAAGGATAATCTCTATTGATTTCAAGGTCACAGGGTCAAAGGTCAAGGTCACAGGCAACTGCACATCTGTTGTGAGAACCTTTTCCGTGCTCAAACTCTGCAACCATTCAACATAAAAATGTCAAACTGCACAGTTGGACACCTCATGGGTTGAAGATGATCCCTATTGATTTCAAAGTCACAGGGTCAAAGGTCAAGGTCACAAGCAACTCTGGTGTGAAACCCTTTTTTTGTACTCGCATTCTGCAACCGTTTAATGTAGAAACGTCAAACAGCATAACTGGACATTTTATGGGTCGAGGATGATCTCTATTGATTTCAAGGTCACAGGGTCAAAGGTCACAGGTGACCATCATGTGAAAACCTTGTCTGTACTCCAGCTTCACATCCAAATAACATAAATGTCAACCTTTTGTTGCCCGGATCGTGCCTCCTGAGGAGTGTTCTGTACGGTTGGTGGTCCTCTTGGTAGATTTATTTACTTGAACTTTATGTTTTTCACATATTTCTGTTCTCACTTATCGACTCCTTCCACACGTAACCATTTGTTGTTCTTGTTCTTTATTTTGCGCCGCCTGTGCGTCTCCAGGGCTCCTGGACAACGAGGACGTCCACGCGATGATGCGGGGCTCCAGCATGCTGAAGGTCCGCTCCTCTAGGTGGCAGCGGAGCCGAAGTCTGCGGCTGCTGGACGACGGACTCACCGTGTGGTGCGAGACGACCAAGAGGTCCCGAAAGGCCAAGTCACAGCAGACGTGTAGGTTGGCCTGAAACTGGGTGGAGGGCAAACAAACCTTCGGAAGGCGGGGCGCCGATGTGAACAATGAAACAACAGGAATAGGAAGTTATTTCTAAGAAAACAAGGAGGAAAAAAAAGGAGCTCTGATTGGAGGAGATAAGAACTGTTAGAAATGTTAGATTAGATGAAAGCACATTAAGTTACGAGGGGAACAATCGTGGGTTTCGTCTATGAATTCGTGCTTTAACCAGTTCTGCTGCAGCAGCAGGTGACTGAAACCAGAAACCTGTGGGTCAAATCACAGCCAGCTTCTCCATCTCCTCGTCGCACAGATTATTTTTACCTTAAATATACGAACACAAACGCCTGAAGGAGGTAAAGGTTTTACTGTGACCTCACAGTTTAGTTTGTTTCTTCCTCATAACGTAATTCATTGCACAGCAGCTTCGGGTGGAAAGGTGTGTAGTTTACTGCCGACGCTCCGTGGGACGTTCAGGGTGGGGAGATCTGTGGGTCAGCAGGCGGTGAAGGCCGTCTTGATTGTTTGTGCCGAAGCTAAAAATAGACGCGTTGAAGTTGCAACACTCCCTGCAACGATGACAACAATCCGAACAGGTCCAAGGTAACCACAGGCAGGAACCAATCTGGATTTCTCTGCTCTGAGCCGCTCCGGGTCCACCCTTTCACACTTGGAAACACACAAGCGTGTCACTTCTGCCGCGTCTCTGGGATAACCGCGGAGCAGGAATGTAGAGTGATGCTGAGGAGGTGGGCAGCAGAAGCTTTTGTGGCCTTCGGCTGCAGAATGAAGCTATTGTCGGGGCAGACGCCGTGCTGGAGACGAGCTCATGTCCAAAATTAAACGAGAATAACTCTGAGTGGCGCTGAGAGACTTGGCTTAGATTTGCCAAACAGGCTGAAGCTAAAAGCTGCAGCAGATCCGAGTTTTTAAAGGAACCGGAGAGATCCCAGTCTTCTCCTCATCGATGTGCCTGAGAGAACGCTTCAGTGCCCCGTGTTGTGGTTCATGAGATATTTTGCTAACAGACAGACGGAGATAAAACCAACAGTTAATGGAAAAGTTTAAAGCCTTGTGTTGGAGACGATGCTCAGCTACTACCACTCCACCTTTTAGCCTAAAATCTGAAAAAATACAAGCATGACTGATTCCCACCGCCTGTTTTAGGTAGCGTCTGTCTGTCTGTTCGACTGTCTGTCTGTCTGTCTGTCTGTCTGTCTCTCTGTCCATCTGTCCATCTGTCTGTCTGTCTCTCTGTCTCTCTGTCTCTCTGTCCGTCTGTCCATCTGTCCATCTGTCTGTCCGTCTGTCTGTCTGTCTCTCTGTCTTTCTGTCTCTGTGTCTGTCTGTCTGTCCATCTTTCTGTCTGTCTATCTCTGTCCATCTGTCCGTCAGTCCATCTGTCTGTCTGTCTGTCTGTCTGTCTGTTCGATTGTCCATCTGTCCACCTGTCTGTCTGTCCATCTGTCCGTCTGTCTGTCTCTCTGTCTCTCTGTCTCTCTGTCTATCTCTCTGACTGTCTCTTTGTCTGTCTGTCTCTGTCTGATTGTCAGTTGGACACCTCTTAGGTCAAGGGTGATCTCTGTTGATTTCAAGGTGACGGGGTCAAAGGTCATCACAGCTGACCCTAGTGCTCTAACTCTGCAGCAGTGTGATGTAGGAATGTCCAACTGCACAGCTGGACACCTCAGGGGTCAAAGATGATACCTGTTGATTTCAAGGCTCGTGGGGTCAAAGGTTAAAGGTCACAGGTGACCCCTTTGTTAAAAACTCGTCTCTGCTCCTACATGTGACCCTTTATTTTCCTCCACTGAGGAGGTTCTGTTTCCCTCAGCAAAGATCAGGTAAAAACTAACGAGCAGATTTGGAGGAAACGTTCAGGAGATGTTTTTTAGGAGTTCTTCTGGTTCACTTTGATCTTTTCGTTGTCCGCTGTCTCCTCACACCTTCAGCCGCTCTGTCTCCTCCCCCCTCCCAGTTGGCGTCACAGAGGTGGAGTGCGTTCGTGAAGGCTGCCAGTCTGACGCGCTGAGGCGGCTCTCCGGGTCCATGCCGGAGAACCAGTGCTTCACTGTGGTCTTCAAGGGAACCAGGAAGAGTCTGGACCTGCGGTGCCCCTGCCCGGACGAGGCCCGGCGCTGGGTGCGAGGGCTCCGCCTCCTGAAGGACCGCGTCCAGAACATGACGCAGAAGGAGAAACTGGACCAATATCCTGCTGGGATAAATCTCCAATAATGTAGTGTGGCTGAGGCAGCATATAGTCCCTGTCCGGAGCAGAGCTGTAATGAGTACACAGAAAAAACACCGTCTAAAAATAGTCCATCTATCACCGTTAATTACCGTCTTTCACAGCCAGAGGAAAGAGGGAGCGTAGGTATCAGGTGTGGGAGCGTTCCTGCTGCTCCGTTTATTTCCTCCTCATGTAGTCGCAGCTGTAAAACAAATCTCCACAGGAATAAACCAAGGGAGCTACCAAATCCAGCAATTAGTCAGTGACATGACACGTCAGGAAGAGCGCTTCAGGTAAAGCTCTTCCTGACGTGAGCAGCTGATATCTTACCTGCTGTAGATAGCGCTTGACCAAACCGACGAGCTAACGGCTAGCCCGAGTGAAGCCAAGAACTGTCAGCTACAGCTAGCTGCCGCTGCCATTACTTCCACGTACAAATAACCGTCGAGTTCGACGTGAATGATTGAGTAACGTTAAACCGACGGCGTTGAGTTGCTTCAATGTGGCAGACTAGCCGTTAGCTCATCAGTCTGGTCAGAAACTGAGGTTTAAAGAGTCATCTACAGCAGGTAAGACACTGATAACCCTGCTTCGAAGGATCTGAACAACACGTCCAAATGCTGCCTTGGTGGTTTGACTGGAAATCTTTGTTGTTGTTGTTGTTCCTTAACTCCCTACAATTGGATTCGAGGCTACCTGAAGCGTGCGGACGAGAACCAGGACGGGAACATGACGTACGACGAGGTCAAACGGCTGCTGCAGATGATCAACGTCGACCTGAGTGAGCACTACGCTCGCGCTTTATTCAAGGTGGGAATCACGCCAGCTCTCAGGGTCTACATGTCCTCTTTAATGTATGTTTTTTTTTATCTACTGCTGCAGAGTTTGTGCTGTTTTAGCCGTTCGTAAATCAAAACGTTCAGCTCATTCAGGTTGTTGGTCCTGCAGTTTTGGCTTTTTAAAACTTTTATAGTTTTCAAAATATTCAGCTTTTTTTAACAAATAATAAGGCTAAATATTTCCCCCAAAAGAGATACATTCAGATCTCTTCGGTTCTTTCAAGAACATTGTTTTTTTAATGTTGTCTTTTTATGCTCTTTTTAGCTCTTAACTAGCACTTTGTTACACTTAGCTCTTAGCTAGCCTTTTGATACTTTTAGCTTTTAGCTAGCAGCACCTCTCTAATTTTATCTCCTTTTTATCTCACCAAAAAAACATTATTTATCTGTCATTTATGTCTTTACTGAGGAGGATCATCGCCTGTCCCTCAGATTTCTGCTGTTAGCTTGGAGTTAGCTTCATGTTAGTTTTATGTTAGCTTCATGTTAGCTTAAAATTACCATCATTTTAGCTCCGTGTTAGCTTCCTGTTAGCTTCATGATAGATTAATGTTAGCTTCCTGTTAGTTTCATGTTAGCTTCATGTTAGCTTCCTGTTAGCTTCATGCTCCCCCTCTGTGCAGTCTCCAACATTCACCTCCTTAAACATCTTTGTAAAGTGTTTCCAGCTGAGTTATTATGACGTTTTACCAGCAGGAAACGTGAAACTCTCCCCAAACCAGACCCTCCTGAATCCGAGGTTTGCCTGTTTCCCTCGCCGTTTGCTCACTCGTCTTCTCCCCTTCTAATCCCAGCGGTGTGACCGATCAGGCGACGGCCGCCTGGATCACGCGGAGATCGAGGCGTTCTGCAGGGAGCTGCTGCGGCGGCCCGAGCTGGACGCCGTGTTCAGACACTACTCCGGCAACGGAAGCAGGCTTTCCACGGCGGAGCTGCGCGACTTCCTGGGAGACCAAGGAGAAGACGCCTCGCTGAAACATGCTCAGAGTCTGATCCTCGCCTACGAGCCGAATGACTCCGGTAGGTCCTGAAACCAGCTGTTAAAGGGATCAAAGATCCCCGATCACGATTGATTTCAAGGGGACGGGGTCAAAGGTCATCACAGTAGACCTAGTGCTTTAACTCTGCAGCAGAGTAATGTAGGGATGTCAAACTGCACAGCTGGACACCTCAGGGGTCATAGGTGATGCCTGTTGATTTCAAGGTTCATAGGGTCAAAGGTCACAGGTGACCCCTTTGTTTGTTGAGTACTTCTACTTATTTCTGCATCAAGTCAGGAAATGGTTCAGACGGTTTCTGTTTGTTAAGATCAACATCTGGTGCAGATGTTTTAAACTATTTGCAGAAAGATAACAGCCTGATGTCGCTCACTGCAGCTCAGAAGAACCAGTTCATGACTCCGAGCGGCTTCATCGCCTACATGCTGTCCTGGGAGACGGACGTCTTTAACCCCGACCACGCCAGAGTCCACCAGGACATGAGCCGCCCCTTGGCCCACTACTTCATCTCCTCGTCACACAACACCTACCTCGCCAAGGACCAGGTGACCGGCGCCAGCGGCACCGAGCCGTACGTCAGGTAGGCAAGGCCCTGTTCACACCTGGCGCCCCGTAGCAGTCATGACTGAGAGCGTTCACACCTGGCACCTAAACATTCACCCCAATGTTATTTTAACTTTAACCCCATTTCGGAGCCATTTGAATCACATTTCTGGGAGAAATATAAAACGATGATTGGTGAAGATTTTTCTCGGCTCGAGACGGATTCTGTTCAGACGACCAAACGTATGTCTTGATCTGAGGAAGACAGCCTTAATGCAGTCAGATAAGGAAGTATCTCACTGGGCTGCGACTAATTAGGCATTTTATCACGATTTGAGTCGCCAGCTAGCCTCCAGCGGCCGCAGCCCGGGGAGATGAGGTCCATCCTGAAGCCGAGGATGGACCTAAACGCCAGCTCTGCTCATTTTTAATCAGAGCTTCGTCCAGAAGTTGGCGCGCAGCCTGTGAATGTTTGTGTCGCCGTCAGGGCTCTGATTCAGGGCTGCCGCTGCGTGGAGCTGGACTGCTGGGACGGGGATAAAGGCGAGCCTGTCATCTACCACGGCCACACCCTCACCTCCAAAGTTCCTTTCAGAGAAGTCATCGAAACCATCTCGCAGTACGGCTTTAAGGTATGAGTCACGGCCCATTGCTTACTTCCTGTTGCTGCACACTTTGCAGGTTTGACTTCAGCTCTTAGTTCCCTTGTCTTGGTCCGCAGGCGTCCCCGTACCCCCTGATCCTGTCCTTGGAGAACCACTGCTCCGTGGAGCAGCAGGCTGTCATGGCCAAACACCTCCGCACCATCCTGGGCAGGAAGCTGCTCACCAAACCTCTGGCTGACCTGCCGCTGAGAGACCTGCCGTCTCCTGAAGTACTCACACACACTCAAACGCAGCCGGGTCCTCCGGTTTTCCAATCGGGGGCCCCCCCATAGAAAAAGGGCCCATGCTTTTCAACGGCGGCACCTTTTACCATCCACAGACCCACAAAATACACATCAAAACTAGCAGCTTGGCCGTGAGACACGCACCGTTGGCTTTGTTGTCGTTTCGAGTTACCATGGCGATGGAATTCACCCATAGGATTGCATGGAGAACGCTTCGAATCCAATCAAAACAGGGAGGTCTTTGAGAACCATTGGACGGAAATCATTGAAACGCTCACAAAGTAATCACTGGAGACTCCTCTAGGGCTGACTAGTTATTTTGGTCCACCTGATTCAAAATGGCCACCATGGCTAACTTGGCAAACACAAAGTTGGCTATAATTCAGTCATTTTTGCAGATATTGTGCTGCAATTTGCTGTGGAAGTAGCTGAATGTAACCTCCTACTATACCCCCTAGTGCTAAAGGTTTGCTAAGCTCTATGTTTAAAATTAAAAATGGCTGCCTTAGCTAACACAAAAATGGCTATAACTCTGTCAGTTTTAGAGCTATTGTGCTAGAATTTGGCATGGTAGTAGCTGAGAGTAACCTGTTACTATTCTCCTGGTGTGAAGACTTTTATAAGCTGTTTATTCAGAATCAAAATGGCCACCACAGCTAACACAAAACGGCTCTTATTCAGTCAGTATTAGAGATTTTGAGCTGTAGTTTGCTGTCATAGTAGCTGAAAGTAACCTCCTACTATACCCTTAGTGCTAAAGGTTTGCTAAGCTCTGTTTAAAATTTAAAATGGCTGCCATAGCTAACATAGAAATGGTCATAATTCAGCCATTTTTAGCGATATTGAGCCACAATTTGGCATAGAAGTAGCTGAGAGTAACCTCCTACTATACTCCTGGTGCTAACACTTTGTGAAGCTCTTTATTCAAAATCAAAATGGCCACCACTGCTAACACAAAATGGCTTTTAGTCAGTCAGTTTCAGAGATTTTGAGCTGTAGTTTGCTGTGGTAGTAGCTGATGGTGATCTCCAACACGTGATTTGTAGTTAAAGCTCCACAAACCTTTCCCACAGGAGCTGAAGTGGCGTATTCTGGTGAAGGGGAAGAAGGAGACTCCCCACCTCGATCAGCTGAGCAAGAATGAAAGCTTCGCCAGCTTCTCCTCGACCACCGATGAGGAACCGGCAGGCGGCAACAGGAACGCGCCCAAGAACGACCCCGCAAAGGTCAGTTCGGGAGGAGCAGAGTCTGAGAAGCATTTACAGATACCAGCCTGTTTTCCTCTCGTTCGTCTGTCCTCAGGTCTGCTCTAAACTCAGCCCCGAGCTGTCCGAGCTGGTCGTGTACTGCAGGAGCGCCGCGTTCCGAGGCTTCGAAAACGCGTCCAAAATCCCTCCAAACGAAATGTCTTCCTTCTCCGAGAACGAGGCGCTCAAACTCATCAAAGACTCGGGTACGACGAGAGGGAAAAATGGTCGCGTCTCAACAGGCTTCGAGTCTTTTTGTGCAGCTCGATCTGCTGAATAATCAGCCTCCAGCGCATCATGGCATGCTGTTTTGTTTTTCATTTGCAGGGAAGCTTTTTGCACGACACAACAGCAGGCAGCTGAGCCGGATCTACCCCTCCGGCCAGCGCCTGCAATCTTCCAACTATGATCCTCAGGAAATGTGGAACTGCGGCTGCCAGATGGGTCGGTACTCAGAGCTGAAGTCGTTGCTTTTTAGATTTATTTGAACAGAAAATTGGACACTTGGTGCTGAGAGTGCTTCATTTTTGTCCGAACTCTCGTGTTTGTGCTGAATCTTTTTTTGTTTCTCTGACTCCACTTCCCTCTCTGCTGTTCAGTGGCTCTGAACTTCCAGACGCCCGGGGAGCAGATGGATCTGAACCAGGGCCGCTTCCTCCCGAACGGGCGCTGCGGATACGTTCTCAAGCCGGACTTCCTGTGCAGCCCGACGTCTGACTTTGACCCCGAGAATACGGGCGGAGGCCCCGGTCACACCCCCACCCAGCTGACTATACGAGTGAGCTGCAAACTGTACAGAGAACTGTGACTATTAGCAGGAAATCCTCTGATTCCTGAGAAGAAAACCTTTTATTTTTCAACAATGTGTTCAGGAGACGTTCCTCGGCCCGCTAAAGCCTTTTCAGTGCATTTGTCGCTCTGCTGACGCATTTCTAATCCAAGTTTAATTCGTCGAACTGGTCGTTTTTGTTTTGCAGATCATTTCTGCGCAGCAGCTGCCGAAGATCAACACGGAGAAAGCCAGCTCCATCGTGGATCCTCAGGTGTCGGTGGAGATTCACGGCGTGGCCATCGACAACGCAAAGAAGAAAACCCACCGCATCGACAACAACGGTGAATTAAAATTCAGGAAGTGATGGAGCTAAAATGAATTCACTTCCTGCAGCCGAACAACAGCCGACATTTTAGATAGAAGCTAAATCTGAGTCCTTAGAGTTAAGGTAAAAAGAGCTGAACATAAGCTAAAAGATGCAGAACAGTAGATAAAAGCTAAAAGCTACAGAACGGTAGCTAGAAGCTAAAAGCTGCAGAACAGTAGCTAGAAGCTAAAAGCTGCAGAACGGTGGCTAGAAGCTAAAAGCTGCAGAACAGTAGATAGAAGCTAATAGCTACAGAACGGTAGCTAGAAGCTAAAAGCTGCAGATTGGTAGCTAGAAGTTAAAAGCTGCAGAACGGTAGATAGAAGCTAAAAGCTACGGAACGGTAGATAGAAGCTAAAAGCTGCAGAACGGTGGCTAGAAGCTAAAAGCTGCAGAACGGTAGCTAGAAGCTAAAAGCTGCAGAACGGTAGATAGAAGCTAATAGCTACAGAACGGTAGCTAGAAGCTAAAAGCTGCAGAACGGTAACAAAAATTATTACAGCTGTCTGTAAACCTAAAAACAAATTCTGAAGGCGAAATATACAAGGGTAATAAACAGATCCTAAAATTAAAGTTAGCAAAACTGCATCTAAATGTAGCTAAACAATAGCTACAAGCTAAAAGAAGGCTACAAAGACAAAAACAACAAATATGCTGAGGTAGATTTCAAAGGGAACCGTAGAGATTTTCATGTGTTTCTGTAAATAAAGTTAAATATTTTAAAAAGTCAAAGCAGACCAGCTTAAACAGTTAAAACGGCACCAAGGGTGCAGAAGCGGCTCGACTGCAGGAAGCAGGAAAACAACAAACACTTTGAAACCTGTTTCAGCGGTTTGTCTTCATGCCCAGCTTCTGTGAGGCTTACAGCTCGTGTGCGCCCCCTGCAGGTTTTAACCCTCGGTGGGACTGCACCCTGAGCTTCCAGCTGCAGGTTCCTGAGCTGGCTCTGCTGCGCTTCGTGGTGGAGGACCACGACCACGCCGCCAAAAACGACTTTGTGGGGCAGTACACGCTGCCCTTCACGAGCCTCCGCACAGGTGTGTCCCTTAGGACGGCTGTCAGCAGCTACCAGTCCCTGTCTTCACCCCCCCTGCCATTTTTTTTTTATATATATATATTTTTTATTCAAGAAAGTACAAAGGAAGGTACATACAAATACAGTAACTTGAATTTACTTTTTCTTTTAACAACCGAACCCCACCCACATACATCAAAAAAAAAAAAAAAAAAAAACAGACTATGGGGGAATTACATGTCAACAATTCAACAATTAGACATCATCAATTATATACATATACACACATAAACATATACAGTATATATATATATGCATACACACACACATATCTTAGGGCTCTACAGGCTTATGGAAGGGACTCTAGATTTTTAAAGTACTCCATCATAGGGTCCCACACCCTGTGGAATTGTCTTAATGAGCCTCTAATAAAGTATTTAATTTTCTCTAATTTCAAGAGAAACATTAAATCAGTGAGCCAAACCGAGACTTTAGGTGGTTCAGAGGACCCCCCTGCCATTTTTAACTCATCTTGTCCCCTCTCAGGTTATCGACACGTCCACCTGCTGAAGGCGGACGGGTCCAGTCTGTCCCCGGCGACGCTCTTCGTCCACGTCAAAGTGACCCGCAGAGGAGTTCCTGTCAAAACGGTGTCGGAGCGTATGGCCATGGCCAAAGGCAAAATCCGAACCGCATCTGAACCGAATCGGAAGGTGAATTTTTAATAACCGGGGGCTTTGGAGGGACGCGAGAGGACTCCATCCTCCGTCCCAGCCAAGACCTCAAGTGGTCCAATTTTACTCAACCAGCAGAGTTTCTGCTGACGGAACCCTGAAGACTGAAGCTCACGGAGCACCATCACAGGACACTCATGTTTTTTATGTTAACTCTTAGATTTAACTTTTTTTTAACATATTTTATAAACTGAAAAGATGAGAGTAGCGTTAAAAACAATCCTGTTGTTTCAGACATTTCTTTTTCCTGCGCTGCGCTGGGAAATATTTGCATTAATGTTTTGTCTGGTTGTATCTTTCACAAGAAAAGAAAACGTCTTAGAGTTGATTCAGCCGGTCTTAATTCACACTTAAGACATTTTAGCACTTTTGTCTTCAAAGCAAATGACTGCAAGATACCTTAACTTTCAAATATCCGTAGTATTTAGGATGAACCTGACTGTATTTAACTGTTTTTAACTTGTCATACGAACTTCGTCTGCCTCACTGAACACCACTGAGCACCGCCGGGTTCTGCAAGCTCCTCTAAAAACGGCGATACTCTGCAGTTTTTTATGTGCTTCGGGCAGGTTTTCCTGTAATGTGATAAGCAATGTGAGACTTTGCTTTGTTAAAAGAAAAAATGCTGCTTTTATAAAGAATTATTAACACCACAGGGTACGATGTGCTTACTTGATTTGACTGGATGTGTGTTAAAAAAAAACAGGACAACAAGCCAGAGTTTGGGACTGAGATCGTCTTTTTAATGAGTTTTGGTCAAACCTTGATAAAAAAAACAACCATCACACTTAAGGTGACTGACTCTCAGCTACTACCACTTTCAACGTCAGCTCAATATGTGTGAAAAATTGTGAAGAGCAACACCCTGCACTGCCATAAATATTATAAAACAGCCAAGCTTTAAACCCAGCTCTGTTATTAATGCTAAATAAAGAGTTTACACATGTTTATAGCTCTTCATAATACAGGTTAAAACTCATTTCTATCCTTGTTGTTCAATTCATATGATAATAATATTTAAATATTATATACAACATTGCTATTTCAGTTTAAAATATCCCCACCCTAACAGATTTTAAGTTGTCATTAGTAAATATTAGTATTTATTTAGTCACTGCAGTGAAAACAGGAGGATCTGTGCAACAGGTGTTGTGGTGAATTGTGTGACCCGTGCAGAAAGGGGTGGAGTCACTTAGACGGGGACACCGAATTGAGCGCAACACCCACCCGCGAAAGCGACAGGGTTTTAGACCGTTCAGAAACGGCAGAAGTCACGCGGGCGGCTGCGTTTTTTGTCGCATTTATAGAACCCACGAGCCTTTAGAGGCTTTTGTCGTGATTGTTAAACAAAGGCTAACAAAGATCCAGAGCGCTGTTTTTTTTTTGTTTATTGTAAACACGAGGACGCCTCCTCTGGTCGCTTCCACCTCCTCCGGGCCAATAAGCGTCCCGGGCAGAGGCTTTAAAGGCGTCGACGGGCACGGAGCTCCCCTCCTCACTTCCCGGTGAAAATGGCGGATGAGAATGAGACAGCACCGATGCCGGAGAAAGAAGACGCAGAGGACCACGGACACTGTAGCGACTGCGAAAATGAAGAGCACCACTTTGACGACGGGTGAGAGCGTGTTCACGCGCGTACGGCGGCGTAAAATGGTTCCCGCTGCTTAAACGGTTTAATAAAACGGACGCTAACCGAAGAGTCCTCGAGCAGGCGAGGATAGACACCTATCTAGACGGTGTCCGGCCCACTTTGCTTTCTTCCTATTGGCTGGCGTTAGTGTCTCTTCTCCAGTTCTTTAATCCGATTGGCCGAGACGCTGTTCCATCAACTGCGTGGGCGGGTTCTAGCCTAGAAACCCTTTAGCTAAAGCAAGGCGTTGTATGGGCTAGGAGAAATTACCCAACTGTGATTTAAAATAAGATTTTTTAACTGAATGCATCACGTTCTAATAGTTGTGGGACTTATGTAAAACAATCATTGAAATCGACAGTGTGGCAAAATGAATAAAAATGCCGCAGCTCTGTGACTTTAACCGATCGGCTCCAGTTGACATGTAGCGTGTGAGTTAGCTTGAATGCTTACGGAGCTGTCAACCCCCCTTTTGTCCGACATGAAATCAAAACTGAAACGAGCACCAGATGCGTTTTGTCACACGTTTAGCTCAACATTAATGTGTAACTGATCCCCTTCTTGGATTCAAAACGGCGTCCTGAGCTTTGAATCCCAACATTTAATCACAAGAAAATAAAATAAACGAGATGGCTGTAGAATTAGCTTTAGCATTAGCATTAGCATAAGCTAGCTCCAAGGAGCTCTTCAACAAAAATAGGCTTTAAATGAAACCCTGGCTGCTTGGCATCTGCTTTCCTAAGTGTTTAATGATGCTGTGGCACCTAAGGAAGGAGCCTAAACGTGTTAATATTTCCCTATGCTGCTTGTCCAAGCAAATGAGGAGATAAAAAGTTGAAGAAATCAGCTGTTCAGTCTGTCAGAGCCAGCTTGTGAGTCTGAAGTTGTTGCCTGTGTGAGGTCAAGGATCACAGGGCCTCAAGTGGAATCTGTCCGTCTTGCTTGGTTCATTTGCAGGGCTTTAACGCAGCAACGGTGGCCCACCTCTTTCAGGCACTAATGTGTGTAATTTCAGTCAAGCAAACCTTTTATTTTTCCCCCCACAGCGCCTCAGCCCCAACGCAGAAACGACGACCCATTCTGGCTGCTCCCGCTGAAACAGAAGCCCGGAGAACAAACTTATTGAATGCTTTGTTGTCCCGGTCACTGACTGACTGACCCCTGTACATGCGTGTGTACGCACGCGTAGACGCCACACGCTACTCTTCCTGAGGTCATGTGATCCGCCATCTGCACAGGCGTTTTACGGACAGGACTCTAATAAGATTATCCTCCGTAAGCATGGGACAGATGAGTGGCTCCTCAGGCCTGAACGCACCAAAAACCAACCATTACAGGCCTTTACGCAAGGAGGTTCTTGGACATGTAGACATGTAACATGTAGACACACACTGACCCCGTTTCTGCGCTTTTATCTGCCATATTCTTGGAACTTTGCTGGTTTCTGTGTAGCTGCTCCTTCATCGCTCACTGAGGAGTCACAAAACGCCAAGCTGCGGGTCTTGAAATGAAATAACATTTCAAAGCAACTCCTACTAGCATATTTCCACTACAAAAATGAACAAAACAGTCATGAATGGGGGGAAAGTACTATAACATGAGTTTAGGCTATTTGTGTATTCACTATGCCCTCATTTATTTAGATTTTTAGCAGTGTATGTGTAATTCAAACAAGGATTTTTGGGGTCACAAGTTTGGGAACCACTGGTCTGGAGCTACATATGGTGCTGACCATTCAAACAAGCAGTTCATAATCCGTCCAGTTTGAAGAATTAACAGATTTAAAGCTGAAATGATTAGACTATAAACTTTTTTGTAGTTTGTAGCCCCAGATGTGTGATTGGTTTAGTAAACTACAGGACTAGATCACATCTGGGCTGGCGTTATTTGTCATTCGTGTTTTTTTTTTTTTGTTCAGCTTATCAAGAGAAAGGGAGTTAAGTCTTTCTGTCCTGTGTCTTCCAGTGATCGGGGTCTGGGTGACGACACTGGTGCCAAGAAGAAGAAGAAAAAGCAGAAAAAGAAGAAGAAATCTGCCGCCATGGAAGCAGCTCAGGACCCTCTTGCCAAGGCACGAATTTTTAACACCGATGTTCTCGTTAAAAGTCAGAACAGACAGAACTCGGGGCGGTCTGGGATGGATCTAGTGTTTAGATTTTCCCTGACGTTATTTTTTTTTATGTTTCTGAACAGGTGAACTCTTTACCAGCTGATAAGCTCCAGGAGATCCAAAAAGCCATCGAACTGTTTTCTGTCGGCCAAGGTCCAGCCAAAACCATGGAGGAGGCGAGCCGGAGGAGTTATCAGTTCTGGGACACGCAACCTGTTCCCAAGCTAGGTGAGATTTGACTTCTCTAATAAAAGAAAAACAAACCTCACTGACAGGCGTCACGTGCTTCATGTCTACGTTTTCCTTCAGGGGAGACGGTAACGTCGCACGGATCCATCGAACCCGACAAAGACAACATCCGGGAGGAGCCCTACAGCCTCCCTCAGGGCTTCAGCTGGGACACCCTGGACCTGGGGAGCCCCGCCGTGGTAAGAGAGGGTTTGTCTTAAACTGTAGAAGCTGCTTTAAATCTGCAGAAACCTTCACATGATTGACGTACGTCCCGACACCCTGGATGATCTCCGGCTGGCCTTTACAAACAAGTCGATGAAAACCAGCATTTTATTCGTGGAGTTTTAAGTCACAACGTAGACGACTTAAAAGCATGAAGAAAAAAATTGGCTGAAAGTTTGCCTGGTTGGTTTTGGTTCCAGGATCAAACTGAACATAAATGCATCAAAAAGGAACCTAAATGTTCTTATTTTCTGTAAAAGAAAAGTAGCAGACTACAGGAAGTGTCTCATATTTCAGGAGAGAATCAGGCAGACATTTTTTATTTGACTGCTGCAATTCATCCGAACAGGAAATGAAAGTAAAAGCCTGCAAATATTTTCTAAATTACACCCTACTGCCAAAAGTATTCACTCGCCTCCCTTCACACACATATGAACTTCATTGACATCCCATTTTTATTCCATGAGGTTTAATCTGATGTTGGCCCAGCCTTTGCAGCTATAACAGCTTCAACTCTTCTGGGAAGGTTTTCCACAGGTTTAGGAGTGTTTATGGGAATTCTTGACCATTCTTCCAGAAGCTCATTAGTGAGGACAGAAGCCTCACAGTCTCCGCTCTAATTCTCTGTCGGGTTGAGGTCAGGACTCTGTGCAGGCCGGTCAAGTTCTTCCACACCAAACTCATCCATGTCTCTGTGGACCTTGCTTTGTGCTGTGGTGCTCAGTCATGTTGGAACAGGAAGGGGCCATCCCCAAACGGTTCCCACAAAGTTGGGAGGATGAAATTGTTCAAAATGTCTGAAACATTAGGAGTTCCTTTCACTGAAACTAAGAACTAAAAAACAGCCCCACACCATGATCCTCCCTCCACCAAACTTTACACTCGGCACAACGCAGTCAGACAAGAACCGTTCTCCTGGCAACCTCCAAACCCAGACTCGTCCATCAGGGTGATCCGTCCCTCCAGAGGACACGTCTCCACTGCTCTAGAGTCCAGTGGCGGCGTGCTTCACTCCACAGCATCCGACTCTTTGCTCCTGGTGATGGAAGGCTTGGATGCAGCTGCTCGGCCGTGGAAACCCTCCATGAAGCTCTCTGCGCTCTGATCCTGAGCTGATCTGAAGTCTGGAGGTCTGTAGCTGCTGACCTCTGTGCTCCTCAGCATCCTCTGAGC